>NW_022103968.1:70423500-70440797 GCF_000313985.2 Echinops telfairi
TAATAAGAAAAAAAAAACTAGCTGTCCACTAAAGAGGTGGGCAAAGGACCTAAACAGAAGTTTCACAGGGGCATAAATCCAAATGGCCAATAAACCTATGAGAAAATGTTCCTGGTCATTAGCCATAAGAGAAATGCAAATTAAAACAACTCTGAGATACCACCTAACACCCTCAAAAATAGCCCAATTCAAAAAATCAAAAGGTAACAAGTGTTGGAGGGACTGCGGGGAGATGGGAACTCTCTTCCACTGCTGGTGGACCTGTAAGTATGTGCAGCCATTATGGAAATCGATTTGGCGATATCTAAAACAGGTGGAAATTGAATACGCCCCAGCAATCCCCCTACTGGGAATACACCAAGAAGAGGCAAGAAACAAACCATGGCCAGACATCTGTGCTCCAATGTTCATTGTAGCACAGTTCACAAATGCAAGGAGTTAGAAACAACCCAATTTCCATCAATAGCAAATGGTTCAAAAAACAGTGGCACATACATACAATGGAGTACTGCACATCCTAAAAAGCCATGATGAACGCATGAAGCACATTGCTGTATGGGAAGAACTGGAGGAAATCATGCTAAGTGAAGTAAGCCAAGCACAAAAAGACAAGGAGAACATGAGTCCACTGAGGTAAGCTTAAAAAAAAAACAGGCATAGGGGAAAAGCTATTATACACATACATCCCTGGGGTGATGTCCAGCAACTATTGCAGGAGCCAAACCCAATCCAGGGATACAGATGACAGCCAACTAATAAGAGGGGCAAAGGAAGAGAAAAGTAAAAGTCATGGGTAGGTGGGGATCAGGGTACTAACCCACCCAAGGAGAGGGTCTTATTAATATCTCCACAGAAGGAGAGAGAGATCAGGCTTCAACTCAATGCACCAAGACATGAATACAACATACCGGCACGTACCTGGGAACCAATAGAGAGGTCTGTGGGGTCGGTCCCAATCCCAACTATGTGGACACACACACACACCCTCAGAAGAATTCGCTTCAGAGGACAGCACTAGGGCTACAGCATGGAGAGATGGGCGTGTCTGATTAGAGCACACATGAGAAAGGAAAATGGATGGAGAGGGAAGGGAGGGCATCCTGGCCCACCAAGCCCCCAGGATGATATTCCTGCTCAGAACAGACATTGCACAGAGAAGACCATAGGGCTGGCCCCACAACGAGACATGACATCCCTCACTAAACCATAGTGCTGCGGGTGACAATACTGTAGCCACAGTGCAGGAATTGTGCATAATGTGATCCAATCACACTGGGGTGAAACACTAAAGGCATGCAACAGAGCAGTAAGGGGAGCAAAGTGATGAAACCCCATGAGGAATACCAAAAATAGAGTTTGGAGACAGAGTGTAGCACTCCATCAGACTGTACTGGAAAACACTCATAAAGGCCAACAAACAGACCTTGCATTATTTGTACGCATTTCCATTTCTGTCAGTGGCTTTCTTTTTGTTGTTGTATTGGACTTGACTTCCTTTGCTGTTTTATATGACTTTGCCAGGTTTTTGTGTATCTTAATGTATCTGTGTGTTTATCTAGTTAACATAGGTGGGATAAATACTTTGGAGATGAAAAGAGCAGGACCAGTGGTTCTGGGGCATATGGGAGAAGGGGAGGTGAGACAAAGGAAGGTGGAGGGGAAACCAACCCAAGGAAAAGGGAACAACAAGTGAACTAAAATAAATGGAGATAAGGGTGTAGAATGCCTAGAGGGGTTTGATCAAGGGCAAGTTAGCAATGAGGATTTACTAAACTCAAATGAAGGCTGAACATGATGGTGGGACAAGAGGGAAGTAAAAGGAAATAGAGGAAAGTACCAGAAGGCAAAGGACATTTATAGGGGTCTAAATACAGGCATGTACATATGTAAATATATATGTATATATATAATGGGAGGGGAATAGAACTACATACTCATATCTATAATGTTAAGAATTAAGGTTTCATTGGGCCTCGACTCAAGTACTCCCTCAACACAAGAACACATTGTTCTACAATCCAGAATTCTGTGATGTTCACCTTCTGCACATTATCACTGAAGAAAAAATGGGTGCATAAGTAAATGTAGTGAAGAAAGCTGATGGTGCCCAGCTATCAAAAGATATAGCATCTGGGATCTTAAAGGCTTGGAGATAAACAAGTGGCCATCTAGCTCAGAAGCAACAAAGCCCACATGGAAGAAGCACACCAGCCTGGGTGATCATGAGTTATCAATGGGATCAGGTACCAGGCATTTAAGACCTAGAACAAAATCATACCCAAGGTGAATGGAGCGGGTGGGTTGTCCTGGAGAGGAGACCCAATGCCCATCTGGAGACAATTGGACATCCCCACACAGAGGGATCACAGGGAATAAATGAGCCAGTCAGGGTGCAGTATAACACTGATGAAACACACAACTTTCCTCTAGTTCTTTGGTGCTTCCTTCCCCACACTATCATGACCTCAATTCTACCTTAGAAATAGGATTAGATCAGAACATGCACACTGCTACAGACAAGAGCCCCCAACATTCTTTAAAAAAAAAGAATGGCAATGGACTAAATAAACCAATCAAAAACAAAGAGTAGAGTATCAGACTACATAAGAAAACAACGTTCATCAATCTGCTGCCTTCAAGAGATACATCTCCAACTCACAGACAAAAATAAACTGAAAGTCAACGAATGGTGAAAAATGTACTGTGTTACAGTTTTTAACACAACACCTTCAACACCTAGAACAGAGTCAACGGCATAAACTTTCCAACAGCAAAAGAAAATAAATCATGAAAATTACAGCAGATAAACTGGAATACAGAAAAACAATGGATAAAATAAACAAAGTATATAGTTGGTACTTTGAAAGGATCAACAAAATTGACAACCTACTGGAAAATTGAATAAAGGAAAAGAAAGAGCAGATGACAATACCTAGAATTAGGGATGAAACAAGTGGAGTCACAACAGATCTAAATGAAATAAAAAGATTAATAACAGTATTCTGGGATACAGTATTCTAACAAAATCTGGATGACATGGGCAAAGACCTCATAAAACACTCTCTTCTCATTACTGCATCCAGACATAAAAAACTTGAACAGACCCACAGCCAAATAACCAGACAAAGTCACCAAGAAACTCCCAACAGCAACAACAACAACAAAACTCAGGACCAGGGGCTTAATAGGTGAATTCTACCAAGTGCTCAGAGAATAGTTGATGCCAATTCTACACACATTCATCCAGAATATATGAAGGGACAGAAAACTCCCAAACTCATTCTATGAAGCCATCATAACCCTGATACCAAAACCACTCAAATACCCCACAAAGTAGAAAACTACAGACTGATATCCCTCAAGAACACAGATGCAAAAATTCTCAACAAAACATTGGCCCATAGGATCCAACAGAATATCAAAAAATAATACATCATGACCATGTGGGATTCATAGCAGGATAAAGGGATGGTTCAACATTAAAAACAAAAACAAAAACCATTAACATAAGCCACCACATTAACAAGAAAAAGGAGAAGAACCACATGATCATATCAATTGATGCAGAAAAAGCATCAATTTCACAAAATCCAACACCCATTCCTAATAAAAGCCCTAAGAAGATAAGAATAGAAGGGGAAATCTTCAACAAAATAAAAGCCACACATGAAAACCAATAGCCAATATTACACTAAATGGAAGAATTCTGAAAACATTTTCACTGAATAAAGGAATCAAACAAGGATGTCCCTTTTCCTGACTCTTATTCAACATTGTGCTGAAAGTCCCAGCCAGACCATAAAACAACAGCAAGAAATCAAGGGAGTCCAATTGGACTAAGAAGTGAAACGTTCACTATTTGCAGATGCTATGATTTTATATAGCGAGAATCCTAAGGTGTCCACAATAGGATTGTTGGAAACAATTGAGAAGGTTAGTTGAGTAGCAGGATACAAGATTAGCAAGCAGAAATCTGTTTGATTCCTATATACTAGTGATGAGAGCTCCGAAAAAGAAATCAAGAAAACGAAATCATTCATAATAGCCACATGAAAGCTGAAATACCTAGGAATAAACTTAACCTAAAGGAAACAAAATACCTGCACAAACTACAGAGCATTTTTACTAAAAACCAAGAGACAACACAAATGGAAGAATATCTCATATTCATGGATCAGAAGAATTAATATCATGAAAATATCAATACTATCTAAACAATCTACAAATCCAATGTATCCTGATCCAAATTACAGCATCGTTCTTTAAATAAATGGAAAACTAGTTACCAATTCCATGTGGAAAGGGAAGAAGCCCAGGATAGACAAAGAACTCCTCAAAAAGAAGAAAGTAAGTAGTATTACACTACCTGAGCTCAAAACCTATCGCACAGCCACAGTTGTCAAAACAGCCTGGCACTGGTGAAACATATGTCAATGGATCAGGACAGGAAACCCAGAAATAAAAAATCCACATAAATAACTGATTTTTGACAAAGGTCCAATAAGCATTAAATGGGAAACAGATGCCTTCTTTAATAAATGGTGGTGACAAAACTGGATATCCATCTATAGAAAAATGAAACAAGATCCATATCTCACCCCATGCAATGAAAACAAACTCAAAGTGGATCAAAGACCTAAATATAAAACCGAAAACTATTAGGATCATCAATGAGAAATTGGGAAAAATCTTAGTGACCTAATACAGAGAATACATGGGCTACCAGATATAACAAAGGAAGAACACTCCATGGAAGACAAAATAGATGATGGGAACCTATTAAAAATAAAATAGTTCATTAAAAGAGTAAATTGAGAGCCCACAGATTGGGAAAAGATATTTAGCAACAAAATAATGGACAAAGGCCTAATAACTAAAATCCACAGTTCATTACAAGCCTACAACAAGAAAAACAAAAAATAAAATAATCCTCTGAGAAGGTGAGCAAATGACCTGACCAGATGATTCACAAATGATGACACCCGAATGGCTAATAAACACATAAAGAAATGCTCTAGTTTACTATCCATTTGGCCAATGCAAGTCAAAACAAGCACGAGATACCATAAAGCATCCATCACTGGAGCCAACTCTTTAAAAACTGAGAACAAATGCTGGAGAGAATGTGGAGAGATTTGGAAGTCAGACAATGCTGGTAGGCTAGCAAATACATACAACCACTGTGGAAAGTGATAGGGTGATTCCTAGAAGAGATGCCAATGGAAATACTATATGGTCCAGCAGTATAATTATTGGGTATATACCCCAAAGAAATAAGAAACAGATGATGAACAGATGTATGCTCCCCCATTTTCATTGCAGCATAGTTCACAATTGCAAGAATTTGGACACAGCCTACATTCCCATCAGAAGATTGGATAAAATAAACCCTGTTATATACACACAATGGAATACTACACATCCCTAAAAAACAGCCATGAAACCATGAAACACCTCATGACATGGAGGGATCTGGAAAGCATGCCGAGTGAAGTTAGTCAATCACAAAAGGGCAACTACTGTATGAGTCCACTGCTGAAGGAACAAGCAACAGGGCAGGCAAAAGCTCAAGCTTAGCAGGCATCCATATTGCTTGTCAGGGTGGCTAGACAGCCTGGTAGACAGTCTGACTGGTGCCAACGAACCATACACCATCCTCTCTAGGTGTGCATTTTGAAGGTCAATTTGGCAGAGGGCCCCTCACATCAGCTGGGATGAAACTGTTAAGGAAGGGAGAGGGGATGTTGACTACTGAGTGGCTGCCATGCAGAGCTATGACAAGGTCCCTGCAAACAGGTAGACAGTCCTAGTAGAGGGTTGAAGGCTCCTGATGGAAAAGTCAAGTGAGGAAAGGGGAAAGGGAGCAGGCACAACTGGAGGAGCACAACTGCACCATGATTGGTAGGAAGAGTGGGAGGATCAACCTCCAAATGGGAGAAGAATAACTGTAAATGCATTTGGGGACTCTAAGGGGTGTGTTCCTGTTGGTATGCACCAAATGGGCTACATTGGGTGAGCTTTCTGGGTATATTCTGGGACTCAAGCCAGGTGCTCTGGAATACTGGGCCATTGAATCCTGGATCTTCTGAGCATATGACATGCTCCAGAGGCTGCATCGGTAAGATCCAATGTGGAAACTCCACTGGGTGAACTGGACTCTACCTGAGACACACTTGAACCTGAAGTCTTAAGACAAAATTAATGGTGTTTGAAGAAGTGGAAGACAGATGTACCAAGAATGTTGAACTGTGGGCAGGTGGACAATCATGGACTTACTACATCAATGATCTATATGCTATATTGAGATTATATTATTATTGTAAACCTATGACTGACATTCTCAGTAAAGATTATTGTAAATTTCCCCTGACAGAAAACTCCCATTGTTTGTGTAAATAGTGCCCAGCCACAAATTCTATATGTGTAAATAATTCAAGTATTGTGATATGGAGTTAGCCTACCTTAGTCCAATATCTCTTTCTCAATAGTGCTTTAAAAGATTATTACCAGGGTCTAATCAATGACAATATCAGTGGAAGATCTTTATCCCCCAGAGAAAGGATTGATAAAACTTTCTACCATAATTTAACCAGGAGATTTTGAAAGAAAGACAAAGACATGCCAAGAAAACATAGATAGGTTTTGATCTCACACTGAATACTAGTTCAAATTTGAGAAAAATTAGTTCTTACATCATGGCCTTGCTTGATACCCTCAGGAAGGGAGCACAGATGATATGGGTGCAAAGTGTGGCGAAGAAATTAGATGGTGCCCAGTTATCAGATAAAATAGCATCTGGGGTCTTAAAGGTCTTTTCCCAAACAAGCAACCATTTAAGGGAGATGTGGAATAAATCCACGTGTGTGGCAGTTACATAATCCACTGTCAACTTGAGGAAGAGGTGGAGTCTAGCCTGTCAATCAGGTTGCAACTTGATGACCTCATTTGGAGGCATGATGGAGATAAATAGCTCACTGGAGGCCCAACACAGGCTCTCTGCTTCATATTCCTGAGGACAACCCACGTGGAGCTACGCTGATGAAGCCAGAGCCCTGGAGCTGGAGCAGCCCTGTGGAGACCAATGCCATAACTGAGATGCTTCTACCACCACTGGATCCACAAGACTTTCCACCCATTGGCCTGTGACCTCCCTGCATTTGGCATCACTACATGGCTGTGTGATTCTAAGAAGGAATTTATGTACTAGTATCAGCATAGGGAGTAATATCAGACTTAAGACTTGATCTGGACTGGGTTGGGATGTTCTCTTAATGTAAAATTGCTCTTTGATATAAAGTTCTCTATTACACACATAAGAGTCTCTGGATTTGTTTCTCTACTCAACCCGGACTAATACAACATATAAAAAGCACGTAAACATCATTGAACAAAGGATTATAAATCATATAATCTAAGGCCAAATAAGGAAATAGTACCAGTGCTTAAACTGTGAGATTCTGGTTTGAAGAAGGCTATGGATGACAGTGGGAGTCTAAGATACAATTGTAAGCTCTATATGGGAAATAAGCCTCTGGTGAGTTCCCTCTAGAGGAATGAATTGGGAAGAAACTGATTACCAGAGGGAGTGCATTGGAGAGATGACTGTATAAGATATCTAAATGATAAATCTGATTCGAATGGCTGAAACCTTGTTGGCTGATTTTTGCCCCCTCTCATGCACATTGGGCCTGATCTGGGTATATCTATATCTATACACACACACACACACACACACACACACACATTATTGGGGTTTTTCTCAGATGGTGGGACCCTCTTGAATTTTTATTATTTTTCTGTTTTCAGTATTTGAAGCCCAGGATTAATGAACCTATAGAATCATAAAGAATAAGTGTTTCTTGGGGGTACAGTGGTGGGGGCAGAGTAAAGGGGAGCTGATGTCAACAAGTTTAAGAAGGAAGACAATGTTTTAAATTGTGGTAGCAATTGTACAATACTGCTTGATGTGATTGAACTATGGAATGATATGATATTTTTATTAGCTCCCAACAAAATGGTTTTGGGAAAATAAAAAAAAAAAAATCAAAACCCAACTGGAACAAAAGCAACAACATAAACCCTCCTACAACAGACCAAAATCAAAAACCCATAAGAATGAGAGTAGAAATAAATGAACTATAACCTTTTTATCAAATTGACATGAAATTATGTAACTACCACACCAGGGATGCAAGGATGAGTCAACATTCAGAAGAACTATCAATGTGTGGTAGTTACATAATTTCATGTCAACTTGATATATAAAAGTGCAGGGGTGGAGCCTAGCCTGTCAATCAGGTCACAGCCTAATGGTACCTGGTTGTGGGCATGGCCTGCTCATAAGGAAGACCCTGGGAACCTCCCCTCTCTCTCTGCCTTCACCTTTCTGTTGATGAGCCACACTGAGACTAGTGCCAGCCCTGTGATGTGGCTACTGTTGGATTCACACAACTCTGCATCCACTAGCCTGTGACTTTCCTGCATTATCCATCACTACATGTGGCTGTGTGAGTCTGAAGAGGGACTGATGGACTAGTATTAGACTTATGGGCTTGATTTGGACTGGGCTGGGATGTTTTATTGATGCATAATTACTTCTTGATATAAAGCTCTTTCACACACATATATGAGTGCCTCTGGATTTGTTTCTTTACTCAACCTGATGAAAAACAAAATACAATTCACCACATAAACAAGGCAAAGAACAAGAACCACATGAGCACATCAATGGATGCAAAAAAGGCATTTGACAATATCCAACGGCAATTTTTATAAAAACACTCACAAGGATAGGAGTAGAAGGAAAACTCTCCAACACAATAAAAGGCACGTACGAAAAACCCACAGCCAACATCATGCTCAACATGGAAAAACTGGAAACATTTTCCATGAAAACAGGCACAGACAAAGATCACCCCCATTACCACTCTTACTCAACATCATGCTGGAAGCATTAGCCAGAACCACCAGACCACAGAAATGAATCAAGGGAATACAAATAGTCAAAGAAGAAGTAAAACTCTTGTTATTTACAGATGATATGAATTTGTATAGAGAGAACCCAAAAGATTCCACAAAAACATTGTTGGAAACAATCGAGGGATTCAGCAGGATACAAGAATAATATGCAAAAATCAATTGGATTCCTATATACCAGCAAAGACATTAAGCAAGCAATATAATTTACAATAGCAACATAAAAGATGAAATACAAATGAATAAACCTACCCAAGGAAACAAAAGACCTGTACAAAGAAAACTAGAGCGCACTATTATAAGAAACCAAAAAGACCCAGATAATTGGAAGAATATCCAGTTTTCAAGGATAGACAGACTTAATATTGTGAAAATTGCAATACTACCTAAAGCAAACTATAGATAAAATACAATCCAAAACCAAACTCCAACTTAAAAAATGGAGAAATTAATTACCAACTTCATATGGAGGAGTAAAAGATCCAGGATAAGCAAAGAACTTCTTAAAAAGAATAACAAGGTATGAGGTCTTTTGCTATCCAACATCAAACCCTACTATATAACCACAGCAGTCAAAACAGCCTAGTAGGGAGCAATGATAGATATACAGACCAGTGGAACAAAATAGAAAGCTCAGGATAGAAACTGATGTTCAACGAAGGAACCTAAACTATCAAAAGGGACAGGGACAGCCTCTTCAACAAATGATGTTGGAAAAATTATATCTCCATATGCAGGAGAAGAAACTGGACCCATGTCTCTCTCCATGCACAAAACTAAAATAATAATGGGTTAAATATCTAAACATAAACACTAGAGCTATAAGGATCAATAACTATAACTATCAATGAAAAAAATAGGCCAATTTTAGGACCCTAATGCAGGGCATATGCAAACTGCCAAGTATAATAAAGCAAGCACATACAGTGGAGGACAAAATATATGACTGAGACCTACTAAAAATAAACACTTATGTACATCAAAAGATGTCATCAAAAAAGTAAAATAAGAGCCTGTAGATTGGGAAAAAATTTTCAGCAATGACACAACAGACAAGAGTCTAATTGCCAAAATCTTTAGAATTTGCAACACCTTATGAGAATAACAAATGACCCAGGTAAAAATTTGGCAAAACACATGACACACAATTCACCAAAAATAACACTCAAATGGCTAATAAATACATGAAAAATGCTAATGATCACTGACATGTGGGAGATACAAATAAAAAACTACAATGAGGAAAAACTACCTTCCACCCACAATGATAACTGAATTAAAGAAACTCAAACTGGAAAACAACACGCTCTGGGGGGAATGTCGAGTGATTGGGATGCTTATACACTGCTGTTGGGCTTGTAGTATGCACAACCACTGTGGAAAGCAAGATGGCACTACCTAAAACAGATGAGAGTGGAAATCCCATACAATCCAGCACTACTGCTACTGAGCATATACCCCAAAGAAGTCAAAGGCAGAACACAAACAGATGCATGCTCTCCCATGTTTATTGCTGTACAGTTAAGAAGAAGAAGAAGCTGAAAACAACAAAAAATACCCATCAGTAGAATCGATTTTAAAACTCTGGTACATACACACAATCGATGCACACTATGCATCCGTAAAACACAGTGATGAAACCACAAAATACTTCATGATATGGATTGACTTAGAATTTAGTATGCTGAGTGAAATCAATCACACAAAGGCAAATATTGTATGAGACCTTTACTATAAAAATAAACACCAAGGAAAAGGCAGGCTCCTGGTTTTCCATTCATCTGATCTTCGATTCCAGTTTTACAGGCAATGAGACAGTAGGCCATTCTAGAGCTCATGAACCAAGTGTTGTTAGGTGCTATTAAAACAGAATGAAATATGCCAGGTCCTTCAGCATTCTCACAATGGTTCCTCTGCATGAACCCATTGTTGTAGCCACTGGGTCAATCCATCTCCATGAGGGCCTTCCTCTTTTGCTGCCTCTCTACTTACCGAACATGATCCTTTTTCAGGGACTGCTCTCTCCTGACAATATGTCCAAAGGATGTAAGACAGTCTCACCATCCTTGCCTCTGAGGAGCACCCTGGCTGTACGTCTTCTAAGACAGATATGTTTGTCATTTTGGCAGTCCCTGGTACTTTTAATATTCTTCTTCAACCCCACAATTCATGGGATTGATGGCTGACAGCACCTCTCTCATTTTTTTTATTCACCTCTTCTATGTTATCAAATTGCTGTCTTTTCATGTCCTTCTGGATTTGTAGGAACAAAAAGAAGTCACACGGAGTGAGGTCAGATGAGTAAGGTTCATGGGGCAAGAAAGGCATGTTGTTTCTTGCCCAAAACTGACTCACTGAGATGGCTTTATGAGCAAGTGCATTGTTGTGGTGGCAAAACCAGTCTCCAGTCTGCCACAAATCAGGCCCCCCGCCCACTGTTGCGTAATTTTTTCAGAACCTCTAAACAGAAAGCTTGATGAACGGTCTGACTGGATGGAACAAACTCCAAATGTACTGAGTCGACACTTTCATCTTTGGGGGAAGTAAACAGATGTCCAGAACGAGATTTGCCATCAATCAACACTTCCCTTTTTTGAAATGAGAAAACCACTGTACACTTGAGTTCTTCCCACACTGCTGTCCTTGTGAGCTGTGCTCAACATCACAAGAGCTTCTGTGGCATTTTTCCCAGCAGGAAATAAAATTTCACAGCTACATACTGTTCTCTGAAATCGGCCATCACAAAAACGAAGTTCGAGTGAAAGTGCTTTTACGAAAAAATTCACTGTGACCAGAGAGAACCTTCCCAGGCAACACCACTGGGTGCAATGACTCAGAATGGGTTGCTCTATGCTCACCTAGCTGAACAAACGCATAGTAAGAAAGCTCTGCTCTGCCCAGTGCAATTCCATTTTTTTGAGGGGCAGTACCCCCTCATATAGACCACCCATGGGAGAATAAGTCCGGGATCATGTACCTAATTGGACACTTTTGACCTAGTTCCTCTTCAGCCCTTGGTGACCCAAACTGTGCACTATATAGGCAACTAGGATTTAGTCTCTGTCCTTTCCAGGAACACAACATCCTTCATAGACCAGCCCAGAAGGACTGGATTTGAATCGGCCACTAAGCAAATTGGACTTTATCTTAAACTTACTGGTAGCAGATTAAGGACACTGAAATACTCCTATGGCCCTGTAGCTGAAATGCCCCATTGTAAGAAGCAGCTGATGGAACTTTGGTTCAACATTCTTACCTTGAGGGTGCCAAATAAGTGGCAACTCAAGATTACAATATACGAACTATTTTCATACTCGCTTGGGTCTTTTCGTGATATGTATAGCCTAATTCTGCCTCTGTGAAAGAGTATTAATGAAAGTTTTGCCCTATCTTCAACCCAAGTCACCTAAACTATCAATCTCTATAAATCAATAATCCATATATTTTGGTCTAAAAAATTCTCCTATACATGCATACTTTCTTTTTACTTGACAGGGTTTTCAATTCTATACCAGTGGCTAAACTAATGGTAATATCAATAGAACTATCATATGCTCCATAGTGATAATCTATAATACTCTTCAACAAAATGATAAATATGCCTTTAAAATGAACCAGGGACATATATAAACCATAGATATATGAATGGATTTTCATTTCACACTTCATTGTAGTCCCAATATAAGAACAAAGTTCTTATGACATGGAACTGCTCAATAACTACCCCCATGAAGTTGTCAGACGGTATGGGTGCTATAAAAAACTGTGTTGAAAGCTGGTATACTATGTCTGCCAGCTATCAGAAAGAACAGTGCCTGGGATTTTAAAGGTTTGTCTTACAAAAAGCAGCCATCTAAGTGAGGCATTGGCTAAGTCAACAGGGAAGAAGCACACCAGCACGTATGATGTAAGAATTGTACATAATAAAGTCAAAACCCAGAGGATGGACAGGTATTAGAACTTAAACTCTGAGTACCCACTTTGCAGAAGGCTGCAGATGACAATAGAAGCCCCCCCAAAAAATCAATTTGCAGAGCCCTCCATGCAGATTAAGCTTCTGTTGAATACCCTCTGACTATGGACCAGACAGGGGAAAGGTCTCATTACTAGAGTGCACTGCAAGGTAGATTACTGCAATTGTATGGTTAGATAAAAACGTGACCCCTTGTCATTGATCTCCCCCTTGCCCTAATATATAATTGCTCCAGTATTGAATATTTTCTGCTTTGTTTTCAAATGGGGGTTTTCTTTGTTTCATTGTATCATTGTTGGGATGTTAATGTGTATTTTGTTTTGATTTTGTATGATTTTCTATATATGAAACTCAGATTAGGTAAATTTATAGAGATGACAACTACTATATTAACAGGTTCAAAGGAACATGACAGGGGAGGCTGACAGGAAGCATGGAGCTAACAACGAATATAAGGAAGGAATTGATTGTGGGGATGGTTGCACAACTCTTATTAATGCAACTGAACTATTGAAATGTATGATACGTGAATTTTATTGTTGATGACATTGTTAAAAATCAACAAACGACAGTGATTGAAATGTAACAGAAAAAGAAGTGCAAAGAGCAATGTGCATCTTTTGCCCATGAGGTCCCTGTATTGGGAACCTCCTAGACTCATAGCCAAAGAACTCCAGGACCACACATGTATAAAAATAGACTAGGACGTTATCCCAGAGCTGAAAGAGAAAGAAGGCTTTCCTGTAGAGCAGGCATCCTTAATTCACATAAGACTTTCTACTCCAATAAAGATTTAGTCTTGGAAGTGCACAGGGGGTGTTCTACTGTCCTGTAGGATCATTATGAGACCAAATTAATTCAATGGCAGTGAGTAGAATTACTGGGAAGGAACTCCGGCGACACTTCTGGGTTATTACTGAGTCATTTATTCAGGGGTGAGGCACGTACTGAGAGGCTAAACTGTCTTGATCTCCTCAGAAGATGTTAGGAAGATTTTCACTTAAACCTAGCAGGCTGGTGGTAGATCAGACAGAGGTCAAGGAGCAGGATGTTCCAAACCTGGTTGATAATGTGAGGTGAAGGTAAGTCACAGGGCCCAGAAGAGTCACATAAAATTCTCAAAGGAACTCAAGAGGGGAAACAAGGCACTGTTGGGCAAAATGCTTAGCCTATCAACGAAAGCAACTGCCAGGCCAAAGGACCCCTGGGAGTCAGTGTGAGCCTCTTTCAAGGGGCTAGATATAAGACTAGCATGAATTTGTATTAAAAAACTACAGAGCATGCCTTGAAATTATAACGTGGTAAATTAAGAATAAGGGAGAAAAAAGCGTGTAACAGCACATCTAAAATTTAAAGAATTCCTTGCTCCTCAAAAGGTTGGACTAACAATGTAAATAAAATTCCCCCAAAGTTTAGATCAATTCAGAGATTATTTGGTCAAAATGAGAGCTAGAATTTCAGTGGCAATGACTGAGGGTCAATAGGGTTCAGGTCAATAAGTCTTTGAGAATGACTTTGTAACCCCTATATTTCTTGGTACCTTTCGGCTGGTTATCTACTGAAATTCCCATCTGCCAGGGGTCCTCGTCTCCCTTGTTGGTTTTTATCACGCAGACTTCAGCGTTAGCCTTTTGGTCTTATTTATAAGCCCTGGTGGTGCTTTGGGCTGCTAACTACAAGATCAGCAGTTTGAAACCACCAGCCTACTCGTGTAAAGAGTTACAGTCTCAAAAACCCACAGGAGAGGGACACTATGAATCTAAATCAACTCGATAGCAATGAGATAATAAAAGCAGAGTGGAAAGTCACTGTGCTTCTGCATGTACGTAATCTCTGTTAGAGTTTGTTCCTTTTTCGTTCCTTTAAGCACTGGTAGAATGAAACAAATTGTGCAGAACTAAGAAACAAATGCTACATCTTCCCCTTTGGTTTCCACAAATGCTAAGTATTCTGAAAGGACCCAGTACTGCCAGACCCACATCCCTCCCCCTAGCCCAGCGGTTCTCAACCTTCCTAATGCCGCAACCCTTTCATACAGGCCCTCATGTTGTGGTGACCCCCAACCATAAAAGTATTTTTATTGCTACTTCATAACTAATTTTGCTACTGTTATGAATCGGGCAACCCCTGTGACCCCAAAGGGGGTCAACCCACAGGTTGAGAACCACTGTTGTAGCCTAATAAGCTAGTCTGTCCTCATGGAAGTGTTAATGGATGCTCCATAGGAAGTTAGGAAAATCTGGGTGAGGGAAGCAATTTTTAAAAACCGTAATCATTTATAGGCTTTGATTCCCATCTGCAACGGCCTCTCCCCTGCTTCTTGTCACAGTAAACGTAAAGGAGGGCTTGTGGTTCCTGGAATGGGCGTTGATATGTAAAATATGGCAAGGAGAGCACCATAATGGCCGAAAGGAGAGCAGGGGCTTAGATTTGGAGAACAATATAGAATAGGGATTACATGATTAAAGCTGTCCTAAATATGCATATATACATAGGTACCATCGAGTCGGTTCAACCCAATGTACAACAGAATTCTATGTACAACAGAATGAAGCAGCTTACGGTCCTGCACCATCCTCACAATTGTTCCCACGCCCACACCCATTGTTGCAGCCACTGTGTCTTAACCTGTATCCTTAAGGGCATTCCTCCTTTCCCTTTTCACTGCCCCTTCATTTCACCAAGCATAATGTCCTTCTTTAGAGAACGGTTTCTCCTGACATGCTGTTTCAAGTATGCCAGACGAAATCTTGTCATATTTTCCTCTAAGGAGCACTCTGACCCTTCTTCTGCAAAGACAGATTGATTCATCCTTTTAGCAGTCCATGGTACTTTCAATATTCTTCTCCAGAATCATAGTTCAAAGGCATCAATTCTTCATTCTTCTTTACTCAATGTCCAACTTTCACATGAACAACAAGGCAACTGAAAATACCATGGCTTGGGTCAGGTGCACCTGAGTCCTCAAAGTAACATCCTTGCCCTTCAATACGCTAAAGAGGTCTTGTGCAGCAGATTTACCTAATATAATACATAATTTGATCTCTTGACCACTGCTTGCATGAGCATTGATGGTTGGTCCAAGTTAGACAACATCTTTGACAACTTCAATTTTTTCTTCATTTATCATGATGTTACCCATTTGTCCGGTTATGAAGATGTTATGCTATTTGAGTTGTAGTCCATGCTGAAGGCTGTAATCCTTGACCTTCATCAGCAAGTGTTTGAGGTCCTCCTCACTTTCAGCAAGCAAGGTTCTGTCATCTGCATGTGGCAGGTGGTTAATAAGCCTTCCTCCAATCCTGATGCCACAGTCTTCCTATAATCCAGCTTCCCTGAGTGTTTTCTCAGCGTACAATATGATGAAGAAGTATGGTGAGAGGATACAACCCTGATGCTCACCTTTTCTGACTTGAAACTATGCAGTATTCCCTTGTTCCATTCACACAACTGCCTCTTGATCCATGTGCAAGTTTCGCATGAGCACAATCAAGTGTTCTGGAACTCCTGTTTCTCAAGGTGATCCATAGTTTATTGAGGTCCACACAAATGCCTTGGAATAGTCAATGCACACAAGTAAACACCTTTCTGGTATTCTCTGCTTTGAGTCAAGATTCATCTGGCTTCAGAAGTGTTATCCCTCTGAATAAAGTTCCATGTCCCCATTTCAATGTGGCCTGAACCTCTGGCAGTTCCCTGCCAATATACTACTGTAACAATTGTTGGATGATCTTCAGCAAAATTTTGCTTGCGTCTGATATCAATGATATAATTATATAGTTTGAGTGTTTTGTTGAGTCACCTTTATTGGAATGGGAACAAATATAGATCTTTTCCAGTCAGTTGGCCACATAGCTGACTTTCAAATTTGCTGGCACAGACGAGTGAGTACTTCCAGTGCTTTATCAGCTTGTTGAAACATGCCAATTGGTATTCCATCAATTCCTGGAGTATTGTTTTTGGCTAATGCTTTTAGTGCAGCTTGAACTTCCTCAGTACCATAGGTTCTTCCTCATATGCTACCTCCTGAAATGGTAGAATGTCAACTAATTCTTTTTGGTACAGTGGAATGTGCATTCTTCTCTCTGGTGATGCTGTTATGTAAGTGCTGGACTTCTAACCACAAGGTCAGTGATTCAAACATAGTAGCTCTTCCTCCAGTGAAAGATAAGGCGATCTGCTCCTGTGAATATGTAGAGCCTCTTGGGAAACCTATATAAGGTCATTATACATTGGAATAAACTTGATGGCAGTGGGAGATGACAGATAGATGATAGATAGATAGATAGATAGATAGATAGATAGATAGATAGATAGATAGATAGATAGATAGATAGATAGATAGATA
>NW_022103968.1:70440897-70476180 GCF_000313985.2 Echinops telfairi
AGACAGATAGATCCTTGCTCATTCCAGGTTATTAGATATGTACCTTAGTTAATTCTAACCCAAAGACTTCCTCAGTGCCAAAAGGCCATGTTCAGAGAGGTGCTTCCTAACTTGGGGAAGCTGGCCATGGACAAAAATAACATGGTAATATAACCCGAGGAGAGAAATGTGTGTTCAGTTACACCAGGGCCTGGCTTGCAGTTTCCCACATGCTCTTCCTCAATAGGAACTTGGAAGCAGGATTAGCTCCACTGGAGGGGAAGTTCTTGGCTGTGGAAATGAGGCCCTTCAGAGTTTTGAGAGAAGTTGGGTAAAAGTTCTCCCTGTGGGTAATGACACCGAGGAACTAGCATCCCAGATGTTTGTTAATTTTCTTGACAGGCAGCTTTAGTTACCATTCAGGCACCACAAAATCAAAACATATGCATGGCCAGTGCCCCATGTGTGGTGGGCCTTGCCAAGGTTCATGTCACATCAGCACAAGGAAGCAGAACCCAGCTCCTAGGACCACATGCCTGCTCCGATGGGCAATCCCTAGAGGAGGAACTCATCACCCGGGCTTGACTGAGACAGCCCATAGAGTTCTCTTGGTGGCAGTTCTTCATCCTGGGTCTGGGCTCTTTGTTGAATATAAAGATACTTTACTACCTCTGGTTTTGGTGGCTTATCCCAAAGCACAAACACAACCACTAGAGACTGCCCTGCTGCCTCCATTTTATATTCACCTGCATTCAACAGGGGAATGGTAGCCTGAATGAAGCCATTTAAATGAACGTAATGTTCTCCTTTGTAAGCTGGGTCTGATCCAGGAGTCCCACCTAGTGGAGGTCTCTGGACACATAGTAAGTACAAGAATAGGTTGTTATAAATCAAGTCACAAATTGCTATGCATATAATGAAAGTAATTGGAAGCACTTCAAAACAATTTGTTCTTTTACATAGAACAATGTTAATTATCTGTTGGCTAAATATTTTTCCTGATTTTATTTTTAAGATTTTGTTCTATTGATATATATAATTCACATATCACACAATTCAATGGATTGAACATTAAAAAGGGTTTCTCAGTCATCACTGCAATCCATTTTAGAATACTTTCTTAACTCTTATACTCTTTATTGCTAGCTTTACATTTCCTCCTGACCTCCCTTGCCATAACCCTCAAACCTAACTAGTTACTGTTCAGTTATTGTCTCCATAGATTTGCCTATCTTGGATTTCATATACAGAAAAACACATACCCCAAAAAAGCAACAACAATAACAAAAAAAATAGAAAACCCTCAATCAAAAAAAAAAAAAAAAACTAGAAGAAATGTAAAATGGGTCAAAAGGGATAACAAATGATAAGGTGTTAAATTTTAACTATGTCTACATTAATCTACTTTCCAATTCACTCTGTCTGACACCAAGGATGAATTCCCGTTCAATGGTCAGTGGTAATACTCCAGCGGTTTAATCCACGTGGGAACTCTGCTCGTGGCTTTCACTGTCATGTACAGCCTTCTGCAAATTGGGTGCTCAGAATTTAAGCTCTAATAGAGTTTTTTGGTTCCAATTCAAGATTTTATTATTTTCAATCCTTGGATCACACATGCTTCTTCCATGTAACTCAGGGTTTAAAGTTGGAGCTTGACTGGCCAGCCTTACAAAAAGTGAGAGTGAGTCCTTTGTACTTTGTCCTCTCGCTTCAAGCAGAGCCGTTTCTTCAGCACTACAAGATAACTTAATGGTGGCAGTGGATAGAGAGGGAAAGACAGCAAGAGCTAGAGGCCTCCTGCCTTGACGGCAGAGCATCTGCCTCCTTTGTGGTACCTGGTGATGACCAACTAATTTCCTCAGCCTCAAATGTTATTTCTTTGGCTGGAAATTTCTATAATTGGAAGAGAAATGTAAACTGAGATCCTGAGTTAATTGTCCCAAACTAGAAAGGCTCAAGCAAGTCCGTTTCATTACACTGATTTCGCCATGTGGACTGCGCAGAATAAGAACAAATGAGGACTATCCTGGTGTTACTATTGCCCTGCCCTGCAGAGGCTCCTTGTGCAGAGGCATGGACTCCCAGTCAATGCCTACAACTGCACGCTTGGCTTTACTTTGAAGGACAGAAGGGGCCTTCTTCTTCTTGCAAGAGTGTGTCTAGCAGGCAATGGATACTTTAGGCTTTGGTAGTGGCCTCCCTGTCAGCTGTGGGGGGGACCCGGTGGACAGGGAGCTGAACACATCCAGACCACCTGTCTCCTGGTGTCAACGGCACTGCTCCCAAGAAGTTGGTTCATGGTTTCACTCTCCATTCAAATAACCATGGCATGTCAGCCCTGCTGGCCTCCTTGATTGTACAGAAATAAATAAATGAATTAAGTTGTTGGGGTTTGGGCTTCGGCACAAACACATGGTCTGCATTTATCCTCACAGTGAGAGGTCCACCAGCCACTTGATATAAAAGAGTAAAATGATAATTCTTTTCTTTGGGCGCTCCAGTGCCATATGGAATGTATATAAATCATATTTTTGTTTTAACAGCAGAGGCTTTGTTGATAGATAAACATGTGGTTTATCCATGAAAAAAAAGGATCATGCTTTGAACAATCATTTAATGGCCGTGGATGTGCCAAATAAAAATAAAAACATAATTTTGAAAGCAGCTGGCCTCATGCCCAAATCTGTAACAAGGAATTTCTCCTTAACCAAAGTGGTTAAAGCACATCGATCTGTTTTGAGTTTAAGCTGTGCTCTCTAGTCAACCCCATGACAAATTGAATCCCGGGCTAATGTGCTCTAATAAGACAAGACATTACCTTTATGCATGACCTCATGGAGAAGAGGTTGGCGAGCATTGTGGAGAGGCCTTGAGCCAGACAGCTTTGGGCTATGAAACCCAGCTTCAGCTCGGCAAGGCAGATTGCATCATCACCCTCTTTCCAATTCCAGCTTGGGATGTTTAGCAGATGGGCCTGTGGAAACAAAAACAGGTATGAAATTCTGCTTTTGTAAACGTTCAACTGTTTAAAATATCCTTGTGAAACTCAGCCCTGACCAATGGCTCGGGGTCACTCCAGCTTGTTCCTTCTCTGCCTGAGCTGGGGTTGGATGAATTCTTCTCTTCCTCAAACGTCCATGCCTCTGGAACACTGCTTCTGGGCCTATCCAACCTGCGTCCTTCTCTCTGGTTTGCCAGAGGGAATTTCCTCTTGTGGTAAATATATTAAGCCCATGTTATTAGGATATCTGCATCAGTTCCTCATAACGTTTGTCTCAAATAGACTGAGACTGTCAGACACCTATATATTTGATGTTTCCTTTTTATTTGCCTTTCCAATACCCTAGAATCAATGGCTCTCAAACTTCATTGGATACGATCACTTGGAAGGTTTGAGGGTCATAGATGGTTGGGTCCACCTCAAATATGGGGTGAAGCTGGGGATTGACATTGCTAACAAGTCTTGGGTGGATGCTGATCTGGCAGCCACACTTTGAAAACCACTGCCCTATGATGCTTATCAGGAAAATCATAGGTATTTTAGAATCTCTTGGAGAGGGTTGGTCCTACTTAGCAAGGAAGTGAAACTCTAAGACAAGGATATAGAAGGACTGTTCTTTTAAATATTGTTAGATGGATTGAGGCAGAAAATCAGAGATGATAGTTTAAAAGGTTCAAGATTCAAAAAATTCTCCAAAATTGGGAAGTGGGTAGAAAAACTAACCAGAAAGAATTTTAAGAGTTTTAATGTCAAGTACAGCAGTCACAGTAAAAAAAAAAATCAGTTAAATAAATCCAAAATGAGAACACCTAACTTTCCAGCAGACAAGAAAGAAGGCGGGGGAAAGCTAATAAAATATTATTTTAAAACTAAAGAAAAACCAACCCACCCAAAAGAAAAAAGATGGCAATCACATAAACCAAAGGCAAATCTTTAAAAAGCCAATCTGAAAAGTGGTGGTAACTAAGCACAAATAGAAGCCAATCATCTGACACTTTACAAAGAAAGCCAATGTTTTCTTGTTAGAAATGGTCTCTAGATCAAGGGAAGTAAACTAGTCGGGCTAGTTACAGGGTGCTTGATCCAGTTTGAACAGTCAGATTTAAAGAAGGAACATGATAAGAGGAAATTGACAAGGATAGGAGGGTTCTGGAAACCATCTGTGGAGGAACAGATACATGGACCAGCCACAACTGAACTGAAGAAGGGATGTCTTCACAGAGGCATGATTTTTACATTTGAGTATGTCAGGTGCTTCCACGTCAAAGAAGGATTCATTCGACCTGCCCTGGCTGGTTCCAGAGGCCAGAATCAAGACTGATGACTGTATATTACAAGACCACAGTTCTTTGGATTTCTATATAAAGGAACTTATTAAGAGGTAATTTTTCTAATAAATGGAGATAGCTGTCTCTAAAAATACAAAATTCTTGTCTCTGAATCTCAGTATTTATCCAAGACTTTGTAGAAAGAATGCTTACTTTACATAAGAGATTGAACTAAAGCGCCTTTATGATTCACTGCTAATGCCAAGATTATATTTCTCTGAAACTGTTATTTCTCTCCCAGACTCAGGAGAGTACCAGGAGGGCTTTCTCCTCAGACTCAGGAAAGTAGACAGTAGTTTTACCAGAAGGAGATGGACAATTCCATTGTGTAAACAATGACCAAATCCAATGTCTTGGTGCTCTGCTTTCAAAAATATCACTCTTGCAAAATTTCTCCTGGCAATATCTACTGTGGAAATCTTGTGGATCCTAACTCAGCCGTGCTTACTCTTGGGAAAGATAACTATATCCTACTCGATGGTAGCATGACTAAAATAGTTCAATGTGTGGGCCATAGCACGTGGTCATTTCTGTCAAGATGAGTATTAAAGACTTGTTCACTTATTTATTTCAATTTCAACAACCCCTACCCTTTAACCCAGTTCTCTCTTTACTCTCCACGGGCTTAAGAAAGCTGTGTTTTCCCTTTTATGCCCCTGGAAGTCCAGGAATAACATCAGTCTAATTGGATAAATGGTCATTGATATTATCATCATCTGTGGAAAAAAGGGAAGCAATTAAATCTAAATAATTAACAAGTAAATCATTTAGTATAAAGGAAGATGTGGCTGGTTAAAACCCTAACTTTCATGGCACCTTAAAACCAATCAACCAACAGTCAAACCTTTTTGAAGAAGAGTTTCCCATGTCTACATGCGCCATCAAGTGTGTGGAATCCAGGTTTTCAGGATTGGGTTTCTCATCTTGTCATCTATTTGGGGCCCTTTAGATATGTTTTACAAGTTATTATACATGTCAGAGTCAAGTACAATTGGTTTCATTCCTCAGACTTCCCCAGATGCCTTTATGACTATCATAGTTTATCTAATCACACAGAATAGGGACCACAGAAAGAACGTGCCAAAAGCATGGATGGAGTCTGTGTGCATGAAGCCCAGAGAGGAGAATGGTCCAGCAACTCAACGTCTTTGTTTCTGAAAACTTTGTCCTTTGTCAATTGTAGGAAATATGTGTCTAGTGGAACATTCCAAAACTGGAAGAAAGCCATTTCTAATTTGAAAATGATAAAGCATAGGTCTGGCAGACCCAGCCCCCCCCCCAACTTTTCCCTTCCCGTACCCCCCTCACCTCAGTGAAGAGGCACATGAAAGCACGCTGTTCTGGGAAATTGGAAGAAATTAATTCCAGCCCCAGCCCCATCTTCCGTCACATACATGAACTTAGCAATGTCATCATGAGGATTAAAGGAGGTCCTTTAAGAGAAAACACTTTTATACTAACACCCAAGTGTAAAGGCTCCTAGATGGCACACAAATGGTTTGTGATTAACTACTAACCTAGAGACGGGTGATTCAAACCCACTCATCAGCACCGCATCAGAAAAGCCTGGCAGTCTGTTTCTGTGAAGAGCAGGGATACGAAAACCCTATGGAGCAGTTCTACTCTGTCACACATGAGGTCACCCTAAGTCAAAACTGACTTGTTGACAATGTGCTTGGTTTGATTTTACCCACTACAGGGGTTTATAGTGAAAAAGCTCAAAGAAGTTGCATCTCCATTGGAGCAATGGGACTTGACTTCCAAATCAGAGATGCGGGGCTATTTTACTAGAGTCTCCAGGAAACAGAAAGGTCCACTAATAGTTAAATCATCAGGAAGGATACGTTTCTGAGATGTCATGAAAGTCAGTGACACTCAAAGAAGATGCCTGCACCACCTTCCTTCTGCGTTCAGAGATGGGCAGACTGAAGGCAGTTGTTAGCTTGACCCCACAGTTGATTCTGACCCAGAGTGACCCCATGTGACAGAGGAGAACTGCCTGAGAAGATGTTCTTGGTTGTTGTCTTTACAGAAGCAGATTGTCATGTCTTTCTCCCTCAGAACTACTAGGGGAGGGTGGGGGGGTTTGAACCAGCAACCTAGAAGCTACCAGTCAAGAGCTTAATTATTGTACCACCAGCATTTTTTAATGAATCTATTGATATATATTTTTAAAATCTCCACTTTGAGAAACACCAAAAAGTACCATTTGGTTCAAAGGGCTATAGCTTTAATTATAGAGAAGGTGGCAATTGGCATTTCTCTCTTATTTTGCTGGCTGCCAAGTGACCGTGATTTGTGCCCACCAGGCCTACTCTGTCTGTGAAAAAGCTTAGATCCCATGATTTGAAGTCACACTGGGATGCAAAAATGCACAGATGGTCAAGGGCTAAATTAGATAATGGATATCAAAGCTATTTAAAAACAATAAAATATGATGCAAATGTCTGTGATTATTATGACAAACTCAGAGCCAGTTTTACATGCAGCGAAAGTAGGCTCTATGCCACTCTAGCCTAAAACACATCATGTTTAGAGCATAAGGGAATGGAATTCTGTTCATTTTAAGCCTGGGATTCAATTGTGGAGCGAAACATTTCTTGGAATATATCCACAGTATAAAAACTTTGCACATACGAATCAGTTCCCTTTTAAAAACAAATTTTAATATGTGGATATCCCTAGGAATCTAGTCATGGATGGAGAGAAGGTGCTAGAGAGGAAGACAACATATTGAAAGGGAAGAGGAAAACAAAGGCTGAAATTACTCCAAAGGACTAAGGCCACATGAAGCTCTACCCCACCTTGAGACGAGAATAAATGGATGGTGTCTGGCTTCTACTTCTTACTGCTGTGAAAGGGATTATATTAGAAGGTCCTAGATATGGTGGAAGAAAACTGTGAAATAAAACTTCAAATTATAGAAAAAGACCAGACTGCCTGGTCAGATAGAGCCTGGTGTGACCCTCAAGACTAGGAGGGATATTGAGATTTTGGAAATATTTTTTTAAAAGACCAATCGCTAGAGAAGGATAACTTGTGTGGCCAAGTTAAGGGTCACCAAAGAGCTGTCAACGAAATGGATTAACACAATAGCTGTAACAATGGGCATAGACATACCAACCACCAGGAATTTGGCAAAAGACTTTGAAGTCTGCATTTTGTTAAGTTTTACATACAGCTTCCTGGAGTCAGAATTGACTTCATAGTATCTAACAATAGCAACAAGGGGACTTTTTATCTTTCATTTCATTGTCAGACAATTTTTCATCTACTAGAGACGAAAGAGAAAGTGTACTGGTTATTATTTGACATCTAATTTCTAGTGAAAATACAAGTAGATTCTCTTAATTCTACTTCATAGTCTTGTACTGTTTTCTAAGACACTGCCATTTACCTTTTCAATTTCTTAAAAAATATATATATTTTATTGAGAATTAGGTGAAAGTTTACAGAGAAAATTAGTGTTCTACTCAATAATTCATATACATTTTATGTCATTGATTATAGTCCCCCACAATGTAATACCACTCATCCCACTTCTACCCCATGTTTTCCATTGTTCAAACTTCCTTCTTTTCTAAACTCTCCAACTTTATGAACTTTGCACTTGTACAAATGCTTCCCTTTTGATTTTGAATAGTTGATTGTCTAAGGAACACAGACATCCAGTGGTATTGTTCACCATAAAGACCTGGTTGATTATTTGGCCCTCATTATTGAACCATATTGGACCAATAGATAATTTCATGATAAATATCATGATAATATCACAAGAAAAGATTGAATCTATCAATGATGTAATTGTATTTGGACCCAAAATCAATTCTCTGGAAGCAGCAGTCAAGAAATCAAATGACATTTTGCACTGGGCAGAAGTTCTACACAAGATCTCTTTAAAGTGTAGATGAGCAAGGACATCACATTGAGAACTCAGGTGCACCCAATGGCATTTTCAGTCACCTCGGATGTATGTGAAAGTGGGACAATGAATAAGGACGACCACAGAAGATTTGATGGATCGAACTATGGTGCCCTCCTCCAACCCTCCTGGTATTGCTACTCCCATTTCTGTTCATAAGGGGTTTATCGGACCTGGATTCTCTGTTTCATGAGCTCTTCTCTGTATCAGTGTACATGTTCCCGTCTAGCCCGAAGTGAAAAGCAGGACTGGGGTCATGATAGTGGGGGTGAGGAAGTCTCAAGGAACCAGAGGAATGTTGTGCATTTCTTTGGTGCTATACATCACCCTGGTTGACTCATCCTTTCCTTGTGACCCTTTTATGAAGGTCAAGATTTCTATAATTGACTGATCTTACCTAATCCTGAGATCCAAATAGATTGGTTTCTTCTAAAAAAAAAAAGTATTTTGAGCAAATCACCATGGATAGGTGGATGTCTTCATTGGGTTTTTTTTTTCTGAATAATTACAATGCAGAGTTTTGTGAATGAAGTTCAAGTCTATATGATCATGATGATACTGACCAAGTCTTACCTGGACCCTAGGTCAGTTGAGCGACTTGCAGTTTAACAAGAACCACAGAGCGAAATCCTCCCTAATTACTCGAAGGTGCTGCATTGGACGGAGGACAAGGCAACTTACATCTCTTTCTAAATTGCACAACACTGATTTCCCTATTCAATCTAAAGTCAGCGAAAAATCTAAACATTACCTTAAACTTAAAGCATTCCCACAACAAATGAAATTTCAAAGAATACATGAAAGGAGAACTTGTTGCCTCCAAAACTGTCACCAGCCACAGCTTTGTTATTAAAATTCACATCGACCTACAGGGGCTGCCATTTATATGTATATTACATACACTTCTCTGCACCAAAGCTTCTGAGTTACCTAATATCCTTACTTTATCTCCTCAGTGTCCTTGAGTTTTCTGAGGCAAACAGGAGAATATCATCTTGAGTGCCCACCACCAGCCTACTGGCTGGAGAGCACCACATTCTGCAGGGAGCCACCTGCTGAGGGTGGGGTAATGGTGGCAATGGACAGTCATTACCAATGGCAGGCCAGTTACTGACAGCAGGTTCCACTCAACAATGGCCTCTAGTGCACCTCCACACAGCAAAATGGGCCGGTATTTGCCAGCAATTAAGAAATAATGGCAAGAGACTGGTGCATTTGGCAGGATGGGGGGGTCTTCTCCGGGTCACCTGCCTGCCTATTTTGTAGGGAATATGGCCTATAAGCTGAGGCCCACTCTTACTCATGACCCAGCAGGGAGTCATTTCGCTCACGCAGGACACCTGGCTCTAGGTACTGAGTTGCCTCCAGTTTCTAAGCCTCGTTAAGGAGATAACCAGCTCCAAGTCAGACAGGAAAAAGTGCCACGGTCCCTCCCCTGAAGCTGTTTGCCTGGGGATGTACTGAAAGGACATTGCCTTTGGTTGAGAAGCTAAACTCCGTGAGAAGCCAAACACAAGGGAACCAGTGCAGTATCTGACTGATTTTCTCTCCAAACCCCAATCATAAGCTATAACACTAAGAAAATTCCTTTATATTTAATCTCCAGATCAACCACCATTTTTCTAAATTTGATTTTGCACATGCACACTTGAGTTTGGGCACAGTGTTCTACATTCCCCACCGAGGGTGCAGGCACAGAGGTTACCTTCCCTGCTGGAGGCACTCTCTACAACTTAACTGTTAAATCCCTGCAGGCACAAAATGGGGTCTCTCCTTGGTGTGTGTCCAATGTGCTTTAAACTATAGTGAAATCCTCAGATCAGGAATTCAATCAACGTTGAGAGGAGAGATGACCGAGGCCATGAAAATGGCAGTTGTTTGAATTGGTTTGGATGGAACCTCAAAATATGTCAATGTTCTGGGCCTGAATGAAGGAATTGGGCCTTTTCTTTCGGTGACCAACTATACACGAGTTGTCGGGCCTGAAGACACAGCGTAGGCAATATTCTACCCAAGGTACCTCTGCCCTTGCTTTTGAGTTGCATTGGTTCATGCATATGTGTTTTTGTATGAGTGTGCACATACATGTTGTGCATGTGTGTGCCTGCGTGTGCACATGTGTGCCTGTGTCTCTGTGCTGAGAGAGGAATTGGACTCATCTGCATATTTGGGTCTGGAACTGGCTCTCACTGTCTTACCTTGTTGTGATACTGCAGCATCTGAGTGATGATTCTAATCTTCGGATGGTAGTTCTTTATGGAGATTACTCTAGAAAAAGAAAGAACCAAAGGTGAGACATTTTCCTTACCCAAAGGTTCACTGATGGAAGATTCAATTGATGAACTGCAAGTGAGAGAAAGGTGGGGTCAATACTCAAGGCCACTCAGAAGAGTTGCTGGCACAAGAGGCCAAGTTAAACTGTATTTCATCCTCCCTGAAAAATAAATCACAAAATAGCCCCAGATTCTGTTCGGGGCCTAAAAGGAAGGGGAGGGGTCTTGTTGACCCTTTGATGATGTGTGTATATGGATGTAAATGCACATATGTGTAAAGGGCAGAGGGTGGGGTCTTGGAGGAGAGAGCTCAGACATACATACTTCTTATATAGAGATCTACCAAAAAATCAACACCAAAATGGCTGCCATCAAGGTGACTCCAACTCAGTGATCCTTATTGGACAGAGTAGAACTTTCCTCTTTCTGGGTGCAGACAATCTAATCTTTCTTTCCCCACGGAGCGAGGAGGGTTGATCTTGCAGTTAGCAGCCCGACATGTAACCCTCTATGTTTACCACCAGGATTCCTAGAATCTTTCAAAGCCAGCAAAACTCCTGAGGCTCCTGGGGTTCCTAATCTCTCCTATCTGAAGCATGAACACAGGAAACAACACACTCTGGAGCACAATTCCCCAAGTTAACAACTGAAGATGACCACGACAAGCCACGACAAGCAACAGGACAAATCATTCTCATTGCCACACATGTGGTTATTCTCACAACATAGTGTCTAAGCAGGGATCTTCAACAAGACCTACTTCGACTCAGCCTTCAATAGCAAAAGGCCCCTGAATGATGACTTTACACTGGTCAGAGATAACCACCAAGGCTTTGCTGAAGTCGGAGAGCTGGTGGAAACATGTACACACACATAAACGTCCATAAATCTACACTAGGGAAAAAATCACTGCCTGCTCTCACCCTCAGGGCCCTTGGCACAGTGGTTACACCTGGGTCAGCAGTTTGAAACCACCAGTGACTCCACAGGAGAAAGATGGGGCTTTCTACTCCCATGAACGTCTACAGTCTCTGAAACCCACAGGGGCAGTTCAACCCTGTCCTAGCGGGTCGCTGTGAGATGGCATTGACGCCTGGCAGTGAGGGCGGTGGGGTTTGCTCTCAGCCTCTCTTCTACTTCCATGGCAGTCACCGGGAAGGAGCAGAGAACAGGCACAGTGGAAACACCTGGGCTCTCGTCCTAGGTATTTCTACTAATGAACTGAGTGACCTTCAGGAAACCCCTCGTTCACTGTGCCTATTTCCTCATCTGGACATTGGAGACAACTGGACCTGCTTTATTTACTTCACAGGCTTGGAATGAGTGTCCAGATGTGAAAATGCTTTGAAATCATTAAATCCTCTCTCCACATGGAAATTATGGTTTTCCTCATTACAGACTCTCTCAGAGGTGACATTGCGCATTTCCTTCTGTGGCAAGAACAGCTAAAGAACGGAATGTTACAGAAAGGCTCACCCTCTACGCCTAATCAGAAAGAGAAGTGCCTTTTTTATGGCCACTCCACAAATTTCCCTCCAAGACTTGCTCTACACATCATTCTTATCCTGCTTTCTATGATGAAGGAAAGGAAGTCATGAAACAGCTTAGTCAGAAAAGCTGCAACTTGAGAAACTGCAGAATCCGGTTCTCTGAAGCCCCCACTTGCCCAAATTCAAGACGCTCTTGCACAGGAAAGATTTCATTTTGCTTTTGAAAAAGTGTTGTGTGGGCCCCTGACATCCTTAGAATTAATGCACAACATTTGCTCCTTTCCAAAAGGTAGATTGATCTCATTAAACTAAGAAGAAAGGAGGTTTATACAAATAAGAAGACAGAAAGAATTTTTAACCCGAATTTTCCATGTCCTTTTGCTCCTTGGGCCCTAGTTCTGGTTAAAGAGTGGGTTAACTGCAAGTCAGATGCTACCTTTGCCCTTGGCATCATGCCAATCATCTTGGCATCTGTGTCTTCATATTAACAGTTCACAGCCTTGGCGTAAATGAAATATTTTGATGAAAATAAATGTCCATTTCAAGACTATCCCTCATTTATATTATTCACTTTGGAAAAAAAAAAGTTGTGCCAGCCCCAAACTTCTTTGTGGGGCCAAAAACCGTATAATTCATCTTCTTTCCAATTTCCACTTGAAAATCTGAACATAAGGAAGCTAATTTCTTAAAGGCTGTATTCTTATCATTTCATCTGGCTCTGAGGGGAGAAAGCCTCTTAAAATTGAAGGATGGATTTCTAGGTCAAGGAAAGGGCAGAAGATGCACCCTGAGATGTTGGCATGGTCACTTCGAAGCTGTGAATACTTACAGAATATCTGGCTACCAGGGGCCTCAATGTGAAGCCAGACCCTAGTCTACCAGCTCTCCGCAGCCTGGAAAATCCAGTAGTACTTAGAGAGAGCTCGTTGGTAAACTTCCTTAAGATAACAGTCATAGTGCTGCAAAGCATAAGTGTTCAGCTGCTCAGTAGAAGGTCGGGACCCACCAGCTGCTCCATAGGAGAAAGTTGTGGCAGACAGTCGACTTCCATACTGATTGGCAACCAGGCAAGCTCTATCAGGCAGTTCGACCCTGCCCTACAGGATTGCTGTGAATTACAGTCAACTTGAAGGTGGTGGGTCTGGTTTATGATTAAACGCATTTCCAAAGAAAATTAGTAAAAGGGAACATTGGGCTAGCTGTTGCCTTCCAGATGTTGGTGGGCATGCTCATCAGAAATAAACTGGAGGAATTCCCCCACCTGGCAGAGAGGAAAGAAAGCACTTGTTCCTTAGGGTCACCGATTAAATCCAAAGACAAAAGAGATGTCAGTACTGTTATGATTCAAAGGCAACTTTCCAACCTTCAATCTCAGGTAAACTCCCAGGACCCAGTAACCAAACTGCAGGGATTGCAAATCTCTGTCTAGACCAGAAGCATGGCTCTTCACAATGAAGCAAGGATTCCTGGAAACCCAGTGAAAGAGCAATGTTTTCTCACAGTTCATCTCCTCTTCAGAATATTCTCTCTATTAGGCCTTTGTAGTTCTTTTAGCTACACTGCTGCTCATACCAGTGAAGAAAAGCCTTCCAAGGGGCCACTGGGCAAAATGTCTGAACTAGTTAGGCATGTCTTTGTCACAGTGTTTCTCAAACAGACAATTCTCAGTTGTGAGGGGGTATATTGTGTATTGTAGGATGCTGAGCAGTATACCTGGCCTCTTTTTACTAGATGCTAGAAGCAGCCCTGCTGCTCCCCCTGCCCCCACAATCATCATCACCTTTGAGACCCACAGATGTTTCCAGACATTGCCAAGTGCTCCAGGAGAGGAAAATCAACCCCTGACGGAGTGCTTCAGTCCACTCCCTCTTCAGGAACACGGGCCTGGGCCCATCTAAATCTGTGTTTTCCCTTTTGTGCTCTCTTTCAACGTATCTGAAACCCCATACTAGTTGTAAGCCCAGAGTTCCTAACTGTTAACAGTGAGCTTCCTGTTGATCACACTCTATATTAAAGCCATTCTAACCCATCACATCCTCTGCCCCTGGGCCTTCTCAGGTGGCAGGATAATGATAGTGTCATGGTTACGAGTTGGGCTGCAATCTGTAAGGCCAGCAGTTTGAGACCACAAGCACCTCTGAGCAAAAAAGATGGGGTTTTCTCCTCCCATAAAGAGTTACAGTCTCAAATGCCCTATGGGGACCCCGTGAGTCACCATCAACTCTAAGACAATTTTCTTTTAATGTGGACAAGAAGGTCCAGAGTAGATGGCCACTACCCAGGACTCAAAGGCCTCCCCAAGGTTACCTCATGATGTTGGAGGCATCTTCAGCATCCGGGTCGGCGCAGTACTTATTGGCAAGGATTAGGCACGCATCTGCTGACTCTATCTAAGATACCGAAAGGAAAATCACAAAACACAAATATCAATAGCATCTCGCTCGACAGTTCCTGGGAAGCATGATAAGCTTATAGTTTTTGGTCAAACGTGTATCCTTAAAATTCTTGTTGTGGTATAAACATTTCATCTTGTTTCTGCTGGAGGGTACAACATGTACCCTGACAATTATGCTTGACATTTGCATAGTCTTTCTAGATTTCTTTAAATATCAATTAGTTAATTCCTTTCCCTTCCTCCTTTCCCAGTGATTTAACTGCACCATCATCCTAACTGTCCCAGTGGAGAAAGGGGGTAAGCTAAGTGGCTGCGGATTTGGAAATTTCGACTTCAAAGTCCTCCGGCTAACCCTTTTCATTATCTGTGAAATACAAGGAGATCAGATAGCAAGTCCATAATGTTCAGTACTTAATTTTTATTCATAACTTCAAAAGACAATGTATCTATATGTCTGAAGTTGTGTTATAGATGAACACAAAATAGAATGTACTGACTTATCTAAACATGAGTCAAACAAAAAATCCAAACCCAGGTTCAAGTTGATCCCGACTGGTGGATAACTCATACAACAGAGTAAAACAGCTCTATAAAATTTTCTTTACTATATTCTTTACCTAACAAATCACTCTGCAAAGTAGCTGGGTGGGTTCTAACTAATAGCTTTCAGTTTAGCAACCAAATTATAACTGCTTGTGTTCCCAAGTGGCTGTAAGCATGAACCAAGAGATCTTAGAAGGGATCATGACCTTGATATTGCTAGTAATTACTTGCATTTAAATTAGGTCTATGAAATATATCTTATGATTGCATAATCCCTCACATTAAGATACTATTTGGATAATATGAAGATGCCTTGAACTATATAAATAGAACAAGTCGATGCTGGCTCAGGTCGTAATCCGTTTGACTTGGGATTTTGAGCATAATGGAGCATTCCTACATTTGATGGGGAGCAAGGTTTCCTCCATAGCATGAAGGTAAATCAAGAAAGTATTGCTTTAAAAAATCACAGAATCCTTCATAAGATACAAAATGTCAAGCTATATATTATCACTATCTAGTCCAGTCCCTAAAACCATGAACTTCTGAGCCGACTTTTTTTTTCTTCCCCTTAATTTAACTGGCCTGGCAGATTACCTCAGGTGTGACTGTTTTGATTACACCATTTTTGGAGTGCATGTTAAGTTTTTTTAGAAGGCACCTAAAGGAAATTAAGACAAGTGTATTACTGAGAGAACTTGTTGGCAACAAATCTACTAGTTCCACAGATATACCTGAAAACATTTAGTGGGAAATCCATGCACAGATGAACTGAAACCTTAGTAGCAATATTTTCGTACTTACCTTCGTATATCAAAAACTGCTTCCAGTTTTCCTTAATAATCTAAAAAATCTACCCAAGCTTTTTGGTTGATTTATATTCACCAGTGAGATTGTTTACCAAATTATGCAGTGATCAACTAGCATTTATACTATAAATTTTTAATATACCAATGTTTTGCAATTATTGAACGTGCTTCCAAAATCTATCTAAAGTAAGAAACCAGCAAATGTCATTGTGTTGCATCCCTTTCCCTTTTTACGTCTCAAGTGTGTTTCAGGAGAAGATTGTAAGCAAGACTTGAAAAGGCAGATTTCCCCAGAAGCATACTACCAGAAGCATGCATGTTACATTTGTATATCGAGTCTTTGGTGGGGAAAAAAGGAAGTTCAAATGTTTTATGACTTATTAAAAATCTACTATATGCTATAATACTATGTCTTTAATGTTCTTTGTAGATGTAAATTTAAAATGTATGAGCTTCGTTGAGTCCAAATTAATTCTCAAGATGTGACTTACTTGATTATGTTGTATTTGAAATTATTGAATTTATCTTCTTTTTTCAGGAGTGCTAAACAGTGAAAGAACCACCAAAATCAATCAATGCCACCACTAGTCCAGGAAGTACCTGGGCAATCCATATTATCAATGTGATTGGTTGCCAACTGAAATGTTGGAGGTCGGAATCCACACAGAGGTTCCTCAGAAGAAATGCCCACTGAGGTACTTCTGAAAGATCCGCCATTGAGAAGCCGGTGGTGCACAGTTCCACTCTGACAAACTGGGGGCTGCTGTGAGTCAGAGCTGACTCAGCAGTAGTTGGTTAGCTGGTTATAACTAGTCAAGTATGGAATGCGTACAGGAGGCCCAGTGTAATGCTAATGTGAAGATTAGTGGTATTTGATGTATATCACTAGGATTCAAGAAATGCCTTTTGGCCAACCTAAGAAACATGGCCCCATACCACGGATTCAGGCCCTCTGTCCCAAGATGACGTAAAGGCAGAAGCCAACTCCTCTTCCTTACCTTGACTCTTGCAAGATCATGTGGATTGAGGACTGAACCCTGATAAAATTCCACCTGAGTAAAATGTCGCTTGAACAGAGCTTCAAGCTCCAGGTTAGGAGAAATGCTGTGTGGGGAGAGAGGAAAGATCTATTAACAAAACGGACTCCACTGTGCCTGTCTCCATGACCTCCCTCCACTAATTTCCACAATGAAAACCTGGAAGGAGCATTCATCTTCCAAGTCATTCCCCTTCTTGCCATAAATACAAAGCTCACATTCAAGAGAACTCAAGATAAATGAACAACAAAACCAGTGCCCATGACCTTTGCAAATTTTGCATCCTACAGCAAATTGAAAGCCTTAAACTTGGAATAGAGAAACTGAGACTGTGGCATTAGTGATTGATCAAAGATTTTCCAAAGAAACCCATCCTTTTGTCTGTTCCCTTTGCTTTAAATACCCTTGTCCTGCTTCTCCTCTTCACAGACTTCTCATATCTCACGGCTTTGCTCAAAAAGATCACCTCTGAGAGGCCACAGACAAGCTTGTCTTTCTCTGTGATTATCTTGCACATACGTGATCCACACATCTGGTGTACCAAATATGTACATGAATTGTGAGGATGGAGTCAGACTTGGCAGTGTTTCCTTCTGTTGTGTGTAGAGTTGCTATGAGTCAGAACCAACCTGAGGGCACTAACAACAACGACAAGTATCAAGTCATAGGCCTACTGGCGTCGTGGTTAAATGCTCAGCTGCTAACTGCAAGGTTGCTAGTTAGCACCTGCCACACACTCTACAGAAGAATAATAGGATATGACAGTTGGATTCCACACAGGTGATAGCCTTGGAAACCCTAGGGAGCAGATCTACTCGGTCCTAGGAGTTGAAATCAACTCCATGGAAAGATTCTTTAATTTGTCAAATGCTAAGTCAACTATTGTCCAAGATTCAGAGGGCACTGAACGAATGTGCACTCACTTCCACCGAACTCCAGCCAGCCCAGGCAAGGGCAGTCTGCCTTCAGGGCTTTTCTAGGTCTGTCCTTGAAGGAGATCACCATACTGGGGTGAAGGGGGTTCACTTAGTTATGAGTCATACCCTGATTGTCAAGGTTACCCTGAAAGCTCTTCTGTCTAACATAATATATGTATCAAATCATGGTCCTATTCCTGTTCTGGAAGACCGGACTCTGACTGTGATGTTTTGATTTGCCACGTCTTGCATTTGTGACAGTTCCCTTTGCCTTCTCACATCCTTTTAAAAGCGCTGCATCTCCACAGTCACTTGGACGCCATTATGGCCTCGTGCTAATGTCTCCTAATTCCAGATGACATGTCTTTGACTTTGTCCTGTTTAAGATTTAATAAATGCGCTCTTGAAATTATTTAAAAATCGCCCAAGATGGATTACATATTTAGTAATAAAAACACACCAACATTTTTGTATGTATACTTTGTAGTAGACTCTGCTCTAAGTACTTGGCAATTACTTAGTACTCAAAACAATCCTAGAGCAATGATTGTTATTAACCGAAAGCTTCCAGAAGTTAATTAATGGGGATATCTACAACAAATCTGACCTCAGTATATGCTAGGAACCCAGGTGAACCCCAGTCATTGAACCACAAGCAACCAGTGTCTGTATTCAGAAGAAAGCAGTGGAGACTAGAAAACCAGCTGCCCATACAAATCCATCCAATCTCCCAATGTCTATTCCAGCTCACACTTCTTCCTCACACCGGCCCTCCTAAACAGCACTGATCTCTCCCTGATACCAAGCCTAGAAGCCATTTTTTTTCCACTTAAATGGACCTTAGCGTGCATTGGCTGACGTTAGTGTTTGTTATTGGGTGCCATCAAGTTATTTCTGACCCATAGTGGCCCTATGCACACCAGAACAAGATGTTGGCTAGTCCTGCACCACCCTCACAATTGTCCTTATGCTGAAGCCCACTGTCGCAGCCACTGTGTCCATCCATCTCCTTGAAGGTCTTCCTCTTTTGTGCTGCTCCTCCATTCTACCAAGCATGATGTCCTTCTCAGGGAACTGGGCTCTCCTGACAACCTGTTCAAAATGTATAAGACAAAGGCTTGCCAACCTTGCCTCTAAAGAGTACTTTGGCTGTACTTCTCCCAAGACAGGTGGGTTTGTCTTTTTAACAGTCCATGATACTTTCAATATTCTTCTCCAGCACCACCATTCTTCTTCGGTCTTCTTTATTCCATGAGGCAACTGAAAAGACCATGGATTGGATCGGGCACACTTTAGTCCTCAGAGTAACATTCTTGCTTTCAGTATTCTAAAGAGGTTTTGTATAGAATACTTACCTAATGCAACTCGTCATTTTGGTCTCTTGACTACTGCTTCCATGAGCATTGATTGTGGATCTAAGTAAGACAAAATTCTTGACAACGTCCATTTTTTCTCCACTGATCATTCTATTATCTATTGGTCCAGTTGTGAGTAATTTGGTCTTCTTCACATTGAGTTGTAATCCACACTGAAGGCTTCAATCCTTCATCTTCATCAGCAAGTGCTTCAGTTCCTCCTTATGTTCAGCAAGCAAGGTTGTGTCATATGGATATCACAGGTTGTTAACAAAACGTCCTCCAATCCTGATGCTACATTATTCTTCATATAATCCAGCTTCTCTGATTACTTGCTCAGCATATATATTGATTAAAATGATGACAGGATGCAACCCTATCGCACACTTCTCCTGATTTAAAAACATGCAGCATTCCCTTGTTCTGTTTGCACAACTGCTTCTTGACCCAAATAAAAGTTCCTCATGAGGACAATGACGTGTTCTGAAATTCCCATTCTTCACAAGATGATCCATAGTTTGTTGCAATCCACATAGTATGAAATCTTGGCATAGTCAATGAAACCCAAGCAAACACCTATCTCTGCTTTGAGTCAAGGTCCATCTGACATCAGCCATAGTATCCCTTGTTCCATGTCCTCTTCTGAATCCGGCCCGAACCTCTGCTCTAATAGCTGTTGGATGATATTCAGTCAAATGTTACTTGCGTGTGATATCGATGATAGTGTTTTATAATTTGAGCATTCTCTTGGGTCACCTTTATTTAGAATGGGTACAAACATGGCTTGCTTCCAATTAGTTGATCAAGTAGCTGTCTTTCAAATATCTTGCCGTAGAGGAGCAAGTGCCTCCAGTGTTTCAACTGGTAGTCCATCATTTCAATTGGTAGTCCATCAATTGCTGGCACCTTCTTTTTAACTAATGCTTTCAGTGCAGCTTGAAATTTTTACTTCAGCGCCATTGGTCCTTGCTCATATTCTATCTCCAGAAACAGTAGAATGTTGACTAGTTCTTTTGGTACAGTGACTCCATGCATTCTTTTCATCTTCTTTTGATGCTTCCTGAATCATTCAGTATGTTGGCCCTCAAAAATTTGTCCATAGAACCTTCCAATATTTCAACTCGAGGCTTGAGTTTTTCTTGAGTTCTTTCCATTTAAGATACTCTGAGTGTGTTCTTCTCTTTGGGTTTTTGGCTCTTTCTCTTGTGCAAAGGCCTCCCTCTGGTCTTTGTACAACTCATTATCATATTTGGCTTTGTCCTCTCTAGCTGTCCTTTACATTTTTCTATTCAGCTCCTTGACTTCATTATTTCTTTCATTTGCTTCAGCTACTCTTTGCTTTCTTTCCTGTCTTTCCCAGGACCTTTATCTTTCTTTATTACTGATGTTCTTGATGTCCTCCCACAGCTCAACAGGTCTTCTGTCATTAATGTCTAATGCAGAGAATCCATCCTTGGGATGTTCTTGAAATTCAAGTCAGAGAGACTCAAGGTTGTATTTTGGCTCTCATGGCCTAGTTTTAATTTTTTTCACCTTGAGTGTGAACTTACATATGAGTAATTGATGATCTGTTTCATAGAGAGTCCCTGGCCTGGGTTTAGGTGGTGATATTGAACTTCTCTAGCATCTCTTCCCACGGATGTAGTCAATTTGATATCTGTGTGTTCTGATCTGGAGAAGTCCATGTGTATAGTCAACTTTTGGGTTGTTGAAAAGAAAAGATATTTATTATGAACAAGTTGTTGGTTTTACAAAATTCTATAATGCAATCTCCATCTTCATTTCTATTACCAAGATCATATTGACAATTGACAATAATTATCAATTCTTCAATTTCTGTATCACTAGCTTTTGTGGTTGGTACATAAATTCAAATAGTTGTATTGATTGGGTTTCCCTGAAAGCAAAGAGATATAATTCGATCACAGACTGCACTGTATTTCAAAATCGATTGTAAAATGTCCTTTCTGTCAACAAATGCGACACCATTCCTCTTGATTGTATTATTTCTGGCAGAGTAAGCCACATAATTTTCTGATACAAAATGACCAATACCCATCCATTTCAGTAGGATATCAATCTTTATATGTTCCATTTCATGTTTGACGACTTCCAGTTTTCCAAGATTCATACTTCTCACATTGGAAGCTCTGAGCATTAGCAGATTTTTGCAGCTGTTTCTCTTTATCTTGAGTCCTGCACCATCAGCAAACGATGATCCCAAAGGCTCTACTCCCAGAGGCTTTGCCCGACTATGTCACCAGGGTGGACGCCACTCCAAGATATCAGCTCCTCCTCAGTCAAATTTTGAGTGACCTCCGACTTGAAAGGCCCATCGTTTAGCACCATCTCTGATAATGTTCTGTTTCTATTCATTAGGCTTTTAGTATCTGACCATGTTTTTAAAATTTGTATAAGGTTTCAGCAGCTACTTCCTTCAAAGTGGCCCACCCATTACTTCTTCATTGTCTGTTATTATTCTGGAAGCTCTGCTGAAGCCTCTTCACTTTGTGTGACCTTGCTGGCATTTGAAAAACCAGTGACATGGCTTCCAGCATCACAGTATCACACAAGCCACCACAGCATGACAAACTTGGCTAACACAAGGTCTTAAATACTCCTCTAATTAAGCACATGTTTCATATGTTCCCATCTTAGATTCCCTACACATATGGGGGTAGAACCTACATATACTTCTCTTATACTTTCCAAAATATTCTGCAGAGATAGGCACCATTGCTGATGATCAGTGGTGACGTATTGAACTGGACATGTGGGTACCATACTCTGGTCTAAATATGTGGAAGTCAGTTCTAAGAAAAAAATTTAAAAGTTAGTTCTCAAACAAGATGGCAAATCAGAAGTCTGGGAAGCCCCAAGTTCCAAGGCATTCTGTGAGCAGATTTGGGTAGAGAGGGTCCTATAGAACAAGACATTTGCACTGAAGCCAACCAGGATTCTAATTTCTCAGCATTGAGCTCAAGGCAGTTAACACCATGTAGAGCCAGCACCACCATGTGAATTTTGCCTTTACAACACTGCACCAAGTTTGGCCCCATGATAACCCATCTCTATAAGAGAAGATAGTATTGCCTATGCCAAGATGTCTGAGTTCCCAAATGCTTCACTCATTCAGCAAAGTACCCTGAGACATAGCTAATAACCTCAAGCACCTTGGGCGATATCTGTAAAATCACGGTAAGACTTGCCTCCTACATTAGTCATGCTGCCCAGTACACTTTAATCTCGTACGATAATATCTAACATTTATTGAACACTTCAAGGTCTCTGTTGCACACTTTATATAGATTAATTTACTTCATTCCCATAGCAACCCAACAAGTTAGCAACCATTGATATCTCTCCATTTTATGTATGTAGAAACTAGTGTCAGAGGGTTATGCACCTTGTTCAGTCAAGATTCAAATTAAGTTGTTTGAGTCCAGACTATGTGCACTTACTCCCTTTGCTAATGAAATGAAGGCAGCATAGCTCCTCATACTGGAGATTTCTAGAAATGGAAGTTGTTGTTACAACTTTACATATTGCTCCCTCTTTGATATGTATCTGATTTGTTCAATATCTCATTCCCGCATCCTCAAATTGCCCACACACAGCTAATCATCTCTTGCAGCCAGATGCTGCATCCACCTGGATCAAATGACAGACCTAAGCTGCTGAGGGATTACAATGATGTCTACAGTCAATAAGGAACCTCACCAATATTTCTTTCAGAGAGGAAGGCAGACTCTTGGTCTCAGAATGCCTCCCCAGAGGCAGACTCTCTTCTCCTCATTTAGCTAGTGATTGCTTTCCTTTTCATTAGTTCTAGATTCATCTCTCCAACAATGTCAGCGGAAAGGATAGCTTACTCAACTCTGCCTTGCCCCCCAATGCGGGCCACCATCATTCTCATTCCTAGGGATGGGCATATGATTGACTTGAGGGCTTATAAACACCAAGAGCCTCTTACTTGTGAAGAAAGACAATCTCCACATTGACATCATCCCGATCCTTGTGCAGAAAGTCCTTCAGGAAATTGGAAACACTCTCCAGAGTGATGTGTCCACAGACCACAATGTGCCTGCATGGAAAAGAGCAAGTTAGATCCACTGGGGCCAGTGATGCCTCAGCACCCCACCCTCTGGCAAGACAGGACATGCAGCAGCAGCAGCAGCAGCAGCAGCAGAGGAAGCATCCATTCCCTCCTTTGGCCTCTAAAAATCCCACCTTCCATTCTGGAGAGGGCTGTTAGGCAAAGCAGGAGGGCTAGCAGATGCTTAGCTACTCCTAGACAGAAAAGGCATATGGCTCCTCACCTGATGCTGCACAAAATCTTATTAAAAGCCCAACCATTTGGCCAAGTGGTTTTATGCATTTAACAATAAGTGACATTATGCCTGTACTTAAATGCTGCATTATCAAGCCCCTTGCAGATTCATATCTCTCCCTCTCTGCCCACATAGTGTCCTCCCGGGAGATTTACTGTATGAGTCTTGGTTTATGACATAGAGCTTATCAGGTAATGAGATAACAAATCTTGCTGAAATGATGATTTTGTGTGTAAGAGAGCAGACTTTTATCAGGGTGGCTAATGCGCAGCTTGACACATTATAGGCTCTGCTGGCCATAAGCAGTAAAAAGAAAATTTTGCATTTTTCTGCCATAACTCCTCTGACAATGGGGCCAACACTTTACAGTAAGTGAGCATTACTCAGGGCTAAATGCGATGCCTATGGAATTGGAGCTCAGGCGGGAAGTCCACACATCCCCAGAGGACTACTTCCTTAGGGTGCCTGAGATTTCCAAGATGGGAAGAAGTCAGGAAGGCATCAATCAATGACTTTGTTCTAGAGTAGTTTGGGCTTCGAATTTTAGAGATGGGTATTCGGTGTTCCCTGAGAATATGAGAACCTCTTCCAGAACAGCACCAGTCCCTCCAATATTTGAGACCAATCTGGTGCTTTCTTTGTGCAGCTACTGTGCCCACTTGCTTATATTTGCTACATAATTCTGACTAACCCCTTTGGTACCAGAGTTATCCCCAAGACCAAGGCAGGGACTGAATGATGATTAGGAAACTCACTGGCTTCTTATGGAGGGGCTAAGTGCAGATCTCTAGCTCACTCAGGCTGATAGTGACAGGGGTGGAATACTTGGCTGGTCTTAGAAGCATGGACAGGTGGTGCATATGGAATTTGGTAATGTGCTGGGTAAAATTTAGAATGGCCAGGTCTCCTGTACTTCCTAATTGCTTCACGCACATCCCAACCAGGCAGAGTGCTCATTGGCTGGAGGCAGTTCATAATAGAAGACAGTGATGATTGCTTATGCAATGTTCCATTAGGTGCCATTACAAGAGCCTGCCCTTTTGTTGTAATTTGGTGCTTGACTAAGTGTGTGTGAATGATGCAGTACACTCACTGGGGAAAGGATAATCATGCAGAACAAAGAGTAAATCAATAATATGCACGGTGCAGTTAATAATATCACCAGGGTGAACTGTTATTATTACAGAGGTGCAGTTAGCAATCAGGCAAGTGGAGGCCATCATGGGGAAGAGGGGATCTCAGTGAACTCCTTCAGAAGATGCATTTCAGCATGGTCACTGCTCTCTAGCCTCTACCTGCAAGGTTTAGGGCACTTGTATAACTTCCATCTAGGTTTTCAGCATGAAACCTACATGACTGTGACTCTGTCTTTACTGTGTGGATGTGACATACAGCGTATATCAAAATACACAATATAAATTGAACACATAGGTTATATATACACTTGTCATGTCATATATTAAAATGTTTCTTGGGGTGTGTGTACATTTTTTGGACAAAATGAAATGTAAATGAATTTTCATGTACTGAATAAAATTTCTGATTCTTAGTTTGCTCAGTGTGCTCAGAAAGTGATTCAAAAGCAAGATCTCCCTCTGGACACAACTACTCTACACCCAACAATGGAGCTACTTGGCACAATTCTAATGCTTCCTTACCACAGACTTTAAAGATTGAGATCAAGGTGAAGATGAATCCTGCTGATAGTCACCCTAACAGGACACATATACAGTCAGGTTTCTTCCGGTTGACTAGATGTCAAAGGGTGCCAGCTCTGATATCTTGCTCTGCCACCAAAGATGTTTGCAATTCTGGCCAAGTTACTTTTCCCCATTCAATGGATAAGGAAACTGAGTGTTAAGAACACCCTGCCAATCTCTTGCTATTGTACCAGGCATTGTAAAGTTCCAAGTTTTGGACCAGAATAAGCTTGGTTATTATTCAAAGCTGAACTCAAATCAATGGCTGGGAAGGTCTAAATATGCATCCTTTCCATCTTGTATGCAAAGAAGTAAATGGGTATCTTTTAACATTCCCTCTTGCTCTTCTGAAATCCTTCATCCAGGGAAAGATGTGTGAGAAGTGAAAGAACAGGAGATCAGCTCCCCCTCTGACCCTGAATCAAAAGCTCAGCCAGCTGATTTATTTTTATTAGAAGGAACCAGGCTTCTCTTAGCGGAAAATGTGTGGGGTACAATAAAGCATATTCCAATGTAATCAATAATATCCCTTAAGTCTTTAATTAGCTTTCACTTCTCTTAAGTAGACAAATGCTGGCAAGAAAGCAGAAAAAGGATATATATATACATTTTCTCATTTGGTGCTAGTTACCCAATGCTACTCTAGACAATTGAAAATATATCTTTTAGCTATAGCATGATTTCTGGGGTGGAGACCAGTCTTTATCAAAAAGGAAGGGGTGTGTGTGAAACCTTCCTTCAACATAATTGGTATTTTTACTCAGAAAAAGAGAGATTGATTGAAAGCAGATTGCCTTTTTGCCCAAGAAGAGTTATTAGGGACATTATCATGGCAACCTTGGAGAACCCATATTGTTCCAATCTGTCCTGTATCTGATTTGAAGATTTACAGCCTTCCCCTTTTGTGCCAATAATCATTTCCCTGCATTTCGTGTCCCACACAGTGAAAGTGATCAAGGAGCCCACATACTGAACATGTTTGAACACAGTTAGAATTGATTGATGGGGAGCGGTTGCCTCTCCCTCCGCATCTGCATTAGATCTGCTTCCGCCAGCTAGTGTTTGGGAAAGTGGTCTTGGAGTAACATCAGAGATAGAGGGTGAGAGAAGAAAAGTTATTTCTCCAAAGTATTTTCAGGACTTTTGAAAATTCCAGTGAAGTAGTTTGGGGAGAGATACTATTGAATAGAGATGAGAAGTAGAATTTATTGTAGCTTTAATTATTGAAAACATTCTAAGATTGAAAGCTAGCAATGCAGCTCTTAGAAGGAACATGATGTCTGTTCATACCACATGATCAGAGGAATGCCAAAGGGATCCCCATTCAGAAATATCTCTATGGGGCTCCATGACACCCACAAATCTTCCATTTGAGATTCATATTCTCAAGAATTCAAACTCCACTCTGATGCTATTTCTTAGGCAATTTCCCAAATTCTAAATGTTACAACTAAAAAGTCGCTGTCCTGGAAGTGTTTGATTAGTATCTGATTCATCAGGTTAACTTAAGAATTGTTTAAATTGATTTATCTAAATTGATTAATTTATTTAAATAGTGAATAAATACTTCTTTTTTAAAATGGAGGACCCAGTAAAAGGTCTGGCTCATGGTTACTGATTGGAACAATGCAACAAATGTAAATCACTATCTAACAGATACATGGCCTGATATAATCTCACCAATTTTTTTTCAACTTTTTATTGTGAATTAACTGGGGTTGACATTCAAATCATCATTTTTTATATTTTGCAAATTATCAAACTACCTAATAGCCTGCCCGGACCCCTACTTCTCGTCTTCTTCCTCTTGTAGAATATTTTCATCTTAGTTCACACCTATCTACCCTCTGTCCTTGCTCTCCCTCTCTTCTCTTCCCCTCCCACCCTTAGTCGTGATCAAAGTCTATCGCCTGGGGTATGAAAAGCCTTTATCTTGATTTTTTTCCTTTTACAATGATCTCATGAAATATTCATCCTTTGTGCTTGACTAACTTCCCTCAGCATAAAGTCCTCTAAGTCCATCCATGCCTTGCAGTATCTCACGGTTTAATCATTACTCTTTAAAGATGTGTAGTATTCCATTGAGGAGTCCTGATGGTGTGTGGGTTATGCGTTGGGTTGCTGACAAAGAGATCCATACTTTGAAACCTCGAGCTAGTCTACTGGAGAAAGGTGAGGCGTTCTACTCCTGTGAAGAGTTAGTCTCAGAAACCCAGAAAGAGAGATCTTCTCTGTCCTATAGGGTCTCTATGAGTTGGAATCAACTTGATGGCAGCGAGGTTCTTTGTTTCTTGTTTTTGTGTGTGAGTATTCTTGTCTAAGCTCACCTGATTTTCACATAGTCCAGTTTCTTCTATGTATCTTTGCAGAAATCTCCCGGAACCTCCATTTTTGAAGTCACATGTTCAACATTTCACAGCCAAGTAAATGGGACATGCCCAGGATGCAATCCAAGTCTCTGAATTTTAATTTATGATGATGGTGGTAGAAGGGAAAGAACATTGGGCAAAACAAACAAAAACCATTGGGTCAATTCTGACTCATTGGGCCCCGATGTGTGCCAGGGTAGAACTATGCATCAGATGGTTTTCAGTGCTGATTTTTTTTTAAGTAGATTGCCAGGTTTTTCTTTTGAGGTGCCTCTGGGTGGATTCAAACTGCCAACCTTTTGGTTAAAAGCCAAGTATTTTAACCATTTGCACTGCTCAGGGACTTGGAAAGCATATAGGCTTGAAAATTTCTGTTTCTGTGTCTCCATGGCAGAGAAGGCTTCAGTCAATATGAGGTCCCTCTGGATACATTGTGGAGGAGTATGGGAGAGGTCCTCAGTTGACCAGGAGAGAGGTTTAGTGTGGGGGTAGGGGTAAAGGATGATGAACTTCACCTAAAGCAGTGTCACTAGATTCTGGCTGTGCTGAGTCAGTCAGGACAGAAGACTCAAGATCACAATGAGTAAGTGATAGGCATAAGCTGAAGTCTCACGGTGAGACACACTAATCCAAAACTGTAACTTATGCCACACAATTTATGGTCAACCAAGGACATGCACAGTCCTGAAAATTACCATTTTTTATACTATTTCCCAGCACAGGATTTACCCAGGAGCATGAGGGATCCAGAGGAAAAAAGATCCAAATGATCCATTAATAATGGAGGGCTTACGTAGGTAAGCTATGAAGACAGCTAAGTGTTGCTATAAGTCAAAATAGACTCAATGGCAGTGAATTGAAACCACAGCCAATCTTAATAACCAATTCTATAGGGCTTGACCACGTGGTTTATTTTAGATGGCCAAAAATATAAATCAATATCCATTTCTGAACTGATAGACTTTGTTTTTTAAAGTTTTATTTAGTTCTGTGAACAAATCTTGGACAATGCTATGCAAATTAGTTTTAATAGCTCAGATTTAAAAATGCATTGCACATGCACAAGGAACCATCTTAAAGGCCAATATCATAGCAGCTGGCATTTCCTGGGAAGAAATGGAAGTCAGTGATTTCTACTATGAACTGGTGGAATCTGGCTGTGGGTCATGGGTGCATAAGCAGGGGCTACATTCAACAAGTAGTGTAAATGTTTAAAGCTTATTAATACTAATTGAAAACTTGGAGTCCACCTAGAGGTGCTCCTGAAAAAAAAGTTTTGGAATTTGCTTGCAAAAACCAGCCATTGGGATCATGGTAGTGGGGGTGGGTGGGAAGCATTTAAGAACTAGAGGAAAATTGTATATTTCATCATTAGTGGTGATATCGGGAGGGTGGAGGGAAGGTGAGGGAGAAAGGGGGAAACAGATGACAAGGTCTACATATAACCTCCTTCCTGGGGGACGGACAGCAGAGAAGTGGGTGAGGGAAACGTCGGATGGTGTAAGATATGATAAAATAATAATAATTTATAAATTATCAAGAGGGAGGGGGGAATGAGGGGGAAAAAAAGAGGAGCCGACACCAAGGGCTCAAGTAGAAAGCAGGTGTTGTGAGAATGATGAAGTCAACATATGTACTAATGTGCTGGACACAAATGATGCATGTATGGATTGTGATGAGTTGTATGAGCACCTAATAAAATGATTATTAAAAAAAAGAATTATATTGTGGAATTGGAAAAAAAATCAGCCATTGTTATCAGGCATCAAAGACCCAGAACAAAAACATCATATCAATGTGAATTAAGGGGAGTTCAGAGTGGAGACCCAAAGCCCATCTGTTGACAACTGGACATCTCCTGACACAAGGGTCACAAGGAAGACACAAGCCAGTCAGGGTGCAGTATAACACTTATGAACTTCCCTTTAGTTCTTTAATGCTTCCTCCCCACCCCCACTATCATGATCCCAATTCTACCCAAATCAGGCTAGACCAGAACAAGTAAATGGGAAGAGATAAGAGCTGGAAACACAGGGAATCCAGGACAGATAACCCCTCAGGGCGAATAATGAGAGTAGAGATACCAAGAGGGTAAGGAGAAGGGGGTGGGGTGGAAAAAGGGGAAACTGATCACAATGATCTACATATAATCCCCTCCCTGGGGGATGGACAACCAAAAAGTGGATGAAAGGAGACATGGATCAGTGTAAGACATGAAAAGATATTATAAATTATCAGAGGTTCATGAGAGAGGGTGGGTAGAGGAGGCAGAGGAAAAAAGGAGGAGCTGATACCAAGGGCTCAAGTAGAAAGAAAATGTTTTGAAAATGATGATGGCAACAAATGTACAAATGTGTTTGTATATGGATGGATGGATGGATTGTGATAAGAGCTGTATGAGTCCCCGATAAAATGATTTAAATCAGCCATTGAAAACACCATGGAGCACAATTCTACTCTGATGACACTCTTAAGGTCACTAGTTGTCAGTGTTTACTTGACAGCAACTGGTACTGGTAACACTGGAGGGCCATGGAGCAAACATGAAGTCATGTTGCAGAGCATGGCTTCATCAAGAGAAAAAAAAAATGTATAATGAACTCTCTAAGTTGTACTCTTGGCATAATTATGAAGTGTTTGCTAATTGAAAGGTTAGTGATTTGAACTCATCAACAGTTCTGTGGGAGAACGATGTGGCAGTCTGCTTCCATAATGATTACAATCTTGGTAACCCTGAGAGTAAATTCTTTGCTGTACTATAGTGTCATTGTGAATCAAAATGAACTCATCAGCAAAGGGTTTGGGTGGTGGTTTGTTGTGCTTTCTAAGGGGTAGAATTACAAATGTATTAGAGTTCACCGTAAAACTGTCAATTGCTTATTTCCTGGGCACATCCTTAATAAATATGTTGGTGTCTTCCTCCCATTATTTACCTCTTCCTCCCTAAAATGAAATCCAGCACATTCTCCTCAATCTCTCAAGTCTGCTCTTGAGGGGCTAGGAAAGGCTGAATACTCAAGGAGCAGTAGAACTTTCGTTTCAGGACTCCTCATCACCAGTATCATTCCAAATGGACACCTTAGTATAACTTGGGGCACAGGAAGAACAGCAGCCAGGTGGGCTTTTTGTGGTTCTTGCGTGAGTAACATTTCTTGTGAATAGACTTTCAAACGTCCACTGAGATGCAAAGGAAAATGGTGGAGCAAGATGGAGACCTAGTAGCACACCAGGGAGAGACTTCCCAGAGAAGGGCCACAGTGAGGGGTATCCTACACTTCCAGACCAAAAGATTCTCAGCATAAAGATAAGTAATACAAATTTCTTCAAATAAAGAAGCAGACATGTCTGCTGATAAACTCCCCTTTGTCATCAGCCCTCAGCATTAGCTGGAAGAGCACAGATTCCCAACTCTCCCAACTGATTTTCCAGGTCCATGAGCTAGCTAGGGTGGATGACTGGCCAAGCTTCAGGTACATAGCTCTACAGGACCAGCCTGGGGCAGACATAAATAAAAATAGGCTTGACTCAGTCCAACACAAGGGAGCTATGATGTGATAATCTACAAACCCTAACTCCCCAATATCAGGGGTAGCACATCCTACTGAGCATTGAGGAGATAACTCTACAGGGCAGCCTGGAGCAGGTGTAAATAGTGAATGAATTAACTCTCCACACAGCTGGGGGAATACCAGCGCCATGTGACAAAACTAATCCCTTTCCTGTGGTAGACCTCTGCATAGGCCACCTATTTTAAGACACTCAAAAGGTACTGCCACTAGCAGGCATTTGTTTATTTTTAAAAACTTCTTTGGGTAGCAGTTAACACACACATAGCCCATTAATAAGGTATAAGCATAACAATAAAAGTAGAAACTACAAAAGCAGTTTTACAAAACAAAGGCAGGGAGTTTGGTCTAGAAACAAAGAAAAAAAGTCTCAGGGCCCAGAAGCCACACCCAGCTGACATATTGAATAAGCATAACTATTTACCAGCTGGCCCATGACACCAGCCCCTGGTCAGCACCTCAAGCCAATCAGATAATCAACCTGCTCTCTGAGTAGGTTATTGCTTCTTTCCTTCCTCCTAGACTACCTAGGTAGGTGGTAGGTATATATCTACTCTCCACCCCCACTTGGTCACCACCATCATCTGAAAAGAGCAAACCTTGTCCCCTCTCACCTAAATACCAGAGGTCTATTCCTTTAAGATAATTAACTTAAATCATAAGACTACAGGAATTTAAGCCTTACCAGACATCAAAATAATTCCCCTACCCTTAATCTCAGCACTTCCTAAAAGACCACAAGGTAGTAAACAACATACTACCAGACACTGTCCCAACTGCTTAAAAGACCTCTATGCAACACAGCCTGACTTCCCCCAGGAGAAGGTCTAGACCCTAGCTGTTCTTTTGTTGGTATTGTTTTTGTTCTGTGTTCTATCATTCCTATGCCCTCCCACTCTTTAATCAGGACTTCCCATTTATTGGTATGCATAAGGAATTAGAAAAAAATATCATTACTTTATTTATTTATTTTTGCTTTAAAGTTAAGGTGTTTGTTTTCCAGTCCCTCAAAAATCATCAATACACAAGTTAGCACCCACACCAGAGAAAACGTTCCTGGGAAAAGCTTAGAGCCCAAATAAACATATACTAACAGTTTTTCCATTTCTTACTTTAGTATTATTTTTTCCTATTATTATTTTTAATAGTTTTGCCTATTGCCTTTTCTATCTTTATTTCTAATATTTAAACTTATTTCATAGCCCTTTTTCCCCAGTCTGTTTTTGGTCTTTCTTTTCTTCTCATTAATCATGAAACCAAAAGGTGAAACGACTGTGAAATTTTTTTATTTTTTAAATTAAATATTATTACCCATTCCTCCATCATTGCAAAGAGGCATTTTTCAGGTATAATATCCTTTCTTTTAACCTACCAATTAACACTACATGACCCCTCTCTTTTCTTCTTACCTTTTCCTATATTTCTCTCTCCTTTAACACATCCTTTTTCACTTTTTTATGTCCTCCCCTAACACTTAATCTAACACTCTCCTGCTGATATTTAATATAAAGTGTCTATTACCACTCTACTGCACCACCTACCAGAATTAACTAATCCTATATAACACCCCCTACACAATGCCCCTTAATAACTACACCAAAATGTCAAGAACAGAAGGTATCGGTTCACACACACACACACACACACAAACACAAACACACAAAACAGAGAAACTGAAACAAATAACTGGATACAACCAGACCTAAATGAAATGCTGGAAAGTGAAAAGGATATGGAAATACCAGAAAAGGGATTTAAGGGAACATGATTGCACTAATACACAGATGAACGAAGAGTCTGAAAGGAAAACAAATTTTAAAGAAAAGCTAGAAACTTCACTATATGCCTGAAAGGCAGAAACACAAAAGTCAAACACCACAACAGCAGAGTTACAGTACTATAAAAGAATAGAGAAACAGAATTGAAGGGATGTAAACCTGAGTTAGTGAGCTTGAATGTAAATCTATAGACTCCAGTCAAAAAGACAAACAAATAACAAAAATACAAAAGAGACCAAGAAAAGCTTGAGAACAATGTGGGACACAATCAAGAGGAACAACCTGTGTCTAGTAGAGATTTCAGAAGAGGAATAAAAAGGTCCACAAAGAGAATAGTCCAAGAACTCCTGTAAGAAAACTGTCCTCAATGACTAAAGGATGTAAAGATAATTAACCAGGAAGCCAAAAGAACCCCAATCTGGACAGATTCCAGAAGGAAAACTCCCTGGCATACTATAGTCAAGATTTCTAACCTCAATGACAAGGAAAAAATTCTAAGAGCAGCCATAGGGGGGTGGAAATCAAAGTACATACAAAGGGTCAGTAATTAGAATAACCTCAGATTTCTCAGCAGACACCATGCAGGCAAGACGACAATGGAGTGACATATGCAGAGTATTAAAGAAAGAAAAATGTCAACCTACAATCTTATACCCAGAAAAAGATATCACTCAAGTAGGACGGAGAAACTAAAGTATTCCAACACAAGGAGAAAATAAAACAAGATCAATACTACAAAAAATACTCAATGAAGTACTATGACCAAAACATCAGCATCAACACACAAACCTGAAACCAATATACAAGAAAATTCCTCACAACAACCAACACAGAGAGCAACACCCAAATCAATAAAATAATACAGGAAGAACAGAGAAACAAAACACAACTCACATACACACTCATACATAAAAGGCACAGATACAAAGCAAAATGAAAGTAACAAATATATATACATATATATATATTTGTTACTTTCATATATATGTATATATGTGTGTATATATATACATATATATATCAATAATCTTACTGGATGCTAATGGACTAAATACATTAGTAAACGGAAAGAGAGTAATAGAATGAGTAAAACAAACAAATTTAATCCGCATGCTGCCTACCAGAAACACACCTCACAAACATAAATACGAACAGGCTAAAAATCAGAAGCTGGACAAAAGCATAACAGCAAACAACAACCAAAAGAAAGCAGGGGTAGCAATATTAATCTCTGAGAAAAGAGACTTCAAGGAAAACAACATAATAAGAGACAAGAACGGACAGTACATAATGATGATGGGAGTAATTGTCCAAGAAAAATTAACTATGCTACACATATATGCACCCAATGAAAGGTCCTCAAAACACATCAATTGAATCACCACCAAATTGAAAAGGATATAAACACCTCAACAATAAGAACAGGAGACTTTAATATGCTACTTTCCGGAAAGACAGAACATTGAAACAATAACAACAACTCTATTAAGACACAAAAAGCTCAACACAATCAACAAAACTGACCTCATAGAAATATACAGAACAACACATGCAACAAAAACACCATAGGTATACACATAAAACATTCTAAAAAATAAACAACATAGAGAACACATCAGCAACTTTTTAAAAAATCTAGGTCCTACAATCTCACATGCTATAAAATTAGAAATCAACAATAAAACTAACAGAAACACAAAGATAAACACATGGAGATAGAACAATATAATACTAAAAAATGCTTGGGTAATAAGGCAAATAAAAGAGGAAAGAAAAAAATTCCTGAGAAAAACGATAATGATAACCTTTGGGACACAACAGAAGCCAACGTACAGCAATCAACATACACATAAAAAAGGGGGAGGAATTCAATGTCAATACCTCAACACAACACCTTCAAGAACTGGAACAAGGACAACAACATAACACAACCCTCCCCCCAAAATAGAAGGAAATCAATCATAAGGATCAAAACCAAAATAAACAAAATGGAACACAAACCCAAAAAATCAATGAAAAAATCAACAAGACCAAAAGCTGGTTCTTTGAAAGGATTAAAAAAATAGACAAACCACTGACAAAGTTAACAAATTAAAAAAAAAAAGAAAAGAAAAGATGCAAATATCTAGAATAAGAGATGAAGTAGTTTATATTACAACAGATCTAGGTGAAATAAAAAGAATAATAGCACACCATTAAAAAATGGTATTCAAACAAATTTGAAAATCTAAAAGAAATGAAATTACCTAGAAATATATCACCCACTCAAATTTAATGCAGACTGATATTGAAAAACTCAACAGACCCATCACAAAAGAAACAGAGCCCGTGGAAGAACACACCAGTCTGTGTGATCACAAGGCACCGAAAGGATCAGTTGTCAGGCATCAAAGAACAAAAAAATCATAGCATTGTGTACTCACCTCCATGATACGATTGCTGAAGACAAATGGGTGCATAAGCAAATGTGGTGAAGAAAGATGATGGTGC
>NW_022103968.1:70477001-70487113 GCF_000313985.2 Echinops telfairi
AAAAAAAAAAAAGAAAAGAAACAGAGCAAGTCATTAAGAAATTACTAACCAAGAAAAGCCTAGGGTCATGTCTTCACAGGGACATTCTACCAACTATTCAAAGATTTGATACCAGCACTACACCAACTATTACAGAACAGAGAAAAAGGCAAGAAACTCCCAAACTCATTCCACGAAGTCAGTATAACATCAGCAAAACAATGACACCCAAACCAGGTAAAAACCCCACAAAAATAGAAAATTATAGACCAATATCCCCGATGAACGTAGATACTAAAATCCTCAACAAAATTCTGATCAACAGAATCCAACATCATATCAAAAACATAATTCACAATGACCACGTGGGACTCATTCCAGGAATGCAGGTATGGTTCAATATCAAAAAAGCAATCAATGTAAGCCACTGCATAAACAAGGCAACAAATCTAAACTACAAAATCGGGAGTGGGCAAGGTAGGGCAGGGTCCTGGGTATATGGTGAGGCTTGGGCGCGTGAGGGTGGAGCCTGCAGCCTTCTCCTGCCTGCTGCGTGCTAGGCCGGTGGTCACTCGGTCCCCTTCCACTGTCTAGGCCCCTCCCGTCACCTACACCGCATTTCTGCAGTTTCTTTGAGCCGCTGCCTCTTTCTCCCGCAGTTCATGATGCCACTTTCTTCCCTGCGGGGGCCGGGTCTGTTCAGGGTTGTTCAGCCCTGTGGTCCTGGGGACCACTGCTCGCCGGAATGGGGGCTTCCTTTCTTAACCCGAAAAGTTGCCTCCCGAGAGGCACTGAGATGCCAGCGAACCGCCTCTGCTTCAACTAGTTTACCTGGAAAACTGCGGGGCGGGGTGTGCGTGTGTTTCTGATCAGCTAATGTCCTCTGAGCCCCTGGAAATGCAGTATAGGAGATGCCCCGCTTCTGCATCCTCAGGGGTGCCCACGGCTTTTGTGCTATTAGAAAGAGTGGTTTAAAGGGGGAAGTTTGGTGAAGGAAGTGTGAGCTGAATGTGGGAGTGGCCTGGAGATAGAATTGGCCAAGAGTAGACTTTTCTGAGAGGACATGAAACAGACCTGTTGTGAGCATCTCTGGGCAGGTCAGAATTCTGATGGAAGCAAACGATAGGAAGACAAAACAGGACCAGTTGACTGGAGAGCATGCTGGTGAGGGTGTTCTGTAAGTCAGTGTGTCGAATCCCCTGATTGCTCTTGGAGACGATGGCGAGGAGAGATGCCTGGCTGGATGTGGCACTGTGATTCTAACAGTATCAAATTCCCAGGCCTTTCTTCCTTTTTAAAAATGACAAGTTGCCTCAGTACTTTTTTGGTTCTTATTTGAAGAATGCTTCCCCTTTGAAGACAGACTTGGGTAAATTGCTGTTTTCAGGATGGAAATTCCTTGCAGGAGTAAAAAGGAAAAAAAAAAAACTACAAGATCACATGAATAAATGCAGAAAATGCATTTGACAATATTCAAAACCATTTTTGATCAAAACATATATGAAAAACCAACAGTCAATGTCATGCTCAATGAGTAAAAGCTAGAAACATGTCCACTGAAAACAGAGAACAGACAAGGATATGTCCTATCACTACTCTTATTCAAGATTGTGCTGGAAGTCTGAACTAGAGCTATCAGAAAACAAAAAAAATCAAGGAATACAAATAGACAAAGAAGTGAAACTTGCTATCTGCAGATGATATGATCCTGTAGAGAGAACCTAAAGTCTCCACAAAAAAGCCCATTGGGAAAAATTGAGTGATTAGACATCTTAGCAAGATACAAATTTAACAATCATAAATTAATCAGATTCCTGTATACCAGTAAAGAGAGCTACGAAAAGACATTAAGAAAAAAATACCATTTACAATAACCACCCAAAAGATGAAAAACTTAGGTATAAACCTAACTAAAGAAGAAAAAAGACCCATACAGAGAAAACTGTAGATGGTTCCTACAAGAAACAAACCCCAAAAAAGACCACATATGGAAGAATATCCCATGCTCATGTATACACAGAATTAAGATTGTGAAAATTTAAATACTATCCAAAACAATCCCAATCCAAATTCCAAATACATTTTTAAAGAAATGGAAAATCTAATTACCAATTTCATATGGGGAGGCAAAAGACCCAGAATAAGCCACACACTTCTTATAAAGAGGAGCAGGAGGCCTACCACGACCTGACCTACAAGCCTCCTACTTAGCCACAGTACTAAACACAGTCTTGGACTGGTACAACAAGAGTTATATAGACCAATGGATCAGAACAGAAAACCCAAACATACATGCATCAGTCTACAACTCATTGTTGACAAAGGACCTAGAGATATCCAATAAAACAAAGACAACCCCTTCAACAAATGGTGTCGAACAATTGGATTTCCGTAGGCAGAACAATGAAACAAGAACTATATCTCTCCACATGCACAAAATGAACTCAAGATGGATTAAACACCTAAATATAACTTCCATAGCCCTCAGGATCTTCTCTGAGGAAGCTAGAACAAACTGAAGGGCCCTATTGCAGGACGTAGACTAGATACTTGGTGCACACAGCAGAAGGAGAAGACAGATGGCACGCTGAAATTCCATCATTTATGCACACCAAAAGATTTGACCAGGAGAGTAAAACGAGGACCCACAGAGGGAAAACGGTTTTTATCAATAACACATTGGACAAGGGTCTACTTACCAAAATATACAGAACTCGACAACAGCTCAATGAGAACATAATGAATGACCCAAATAAGAAATGGAAAAAGACGTCAACAAACAGTCCCCTCAAAATAAAATACAAAAGGCTAACAAACACATGTAAAAATGCTCAGAATCACTAGCCGTCAGGGAGATGCAAATAAAAACCACAATGGATCGCACTTTACACCCAGAATGCTAGCCCAATTTTCAAAAAATCCAACAGAAAACAACAAATGCTGGAGAGGATGTGGAGAGATCGGAATTCATAGTTACTGTGGCAGACTTATAAATAAATACAACCCAAATCAAAAATGATATGGCAATACTTAAAGCAACTGGGAATTGAAATCCCGTATGATCCGCAGTACCACTATTAGGCATATAACCTAAAGAAATAGACACAACATGAGTGGGTGTCAATCTCCCCGGTGGACAGCACCACAGTTCACCATAGCAAGAAGCTGGAAGGAACCCACATGTCCAACAGTGGAAGAATGGATATCTGGGGTCTTAAAGGCTTGTATTCAAACAAGCAGCTAAGTGAGGCATCAACTAAGTCTACACTGAAGAAGCACACCACCCTGTGTGATCCAGAGGTGATGACAGCAAAACCCAAATATGATTAAGGGAAAAGTATCAGAGCTTAAATTGTGACCTCCAATTAGTAGAAGGCTATGAAAGACAATGGCAACCTAACAGCCATCTGCATATTATTTGGTCAGATGAAGCTTCTGGCAGATCCCCTAGAGCCACAAGTGAGGAACTCAAACAGCTTTACTATCAGATAGAAATTATTGTAAACTTGATTATGGTGGATCGAATTATGGTATAATATGATGCTTGGTCTGCTGACCTACCTCTTGACCCAACCTGAATTTTCTCTAGCCTCAAATATTTCTCACTTGTTCCACAACAGAAATTTCTTCTCTGGCTTTTAAAATTATGCTGGTACTCTTTTCTTCCTTGCTCCTTATTTTTATCTTATTATTATTATTTTCTTCTTTTTATCTTTGTTTTTATTGTTTCTCTTGCGTTTCCTAGTTTGTGAAGCACAGAAGAATGGATGCATAGAGACAATAATTGATATAATGTTTTATCAGGGATGCAGGGGTAGTGGTGGAGCAGGGAGGGGATTGGTGGAGCAAACAATGAAAGTGGGAGTGGGGAGAGCATTAGAACTGATTGTGATAATGTACTTAAAATTCTTTTTAAAGGGGATGAAATTATGGAAGTGTATGATAAGTGAATATTATATCAAACAAACTACCAAAAAATAAAGAGATCAAACTTGACCGATGATTATCACGGGTGAAGGAGGAAGAGATTTTGCTCAGGGAGCATTGAGACTAATTTGGAAAAGGATATCACTAATAGTTTTATAACATGAGGAGTATAATCAATGACACTGAATTATACATGTAGAAGTTGTTGAATTGGAGAATGTTGTGTTGTGGATATTTTTGCCACAATTAAAAAAATAATTACACAAATAACACTGAGTACAAGGAAGAAGAAAATGTTCTAAAATTGATTATGGTAATGATTGTACAATTCTTCTTGATATGGTTAGATTATTGAATTGTATGACTGGTGAATGAAGTACCAATAAAATTGTGTTTTTTTTTAAGGAAAATCTACACATTATTAAAAGGATTCAAGTAGTAGATCTAGTACCTGCAGAATCAATGCAAAAACTGAGGTCCAGTGACTGTAGTGCAAGGTGCATACTAGAGCAAGGACAGAACATTTTCTTCTGTCAGATGCCTTCCAAACAGAGGAAGTAGCTGGTGCAGTGGAGAGATTCCCGGTTGGGAATCAGGAGATGGGGTTTCCAGTTCTGTGTAGCCTGGGGATAACCAAACCAAAATCGCTGCCACCGAGTCAATGCTGACTCATAGCAACCCCCTGTGGGTTACTGAGACTGTAACTGTAAGGGAGGAGAAAGCCCAGTATTTTTCCCATAGAGCTGCTGGTGGTTTCAAACTGCTGACCACACAGATCGCAGCCCAAGGCATAACCACTATGCCACCAGGGTCTCTGTGGCCAGGGGACAGTCACTAGAAAATAAAGGCACCCAGACTAACTGGGCTGTGGCAACCAACTAAACTCCCATCTGGCATTGATGAATCTGTAGTGCTCCAGCCTACTGCTGCCACCCAAGGTCCAGGCACCATCACATCTTGTCTAGATGGCTGCAATAGCTTCTTTATTTTCATTTCCTTTCTTCATTGCCCCCACTCCTCAAAAAAAAAAGCCAAAGAGCAAGAAGTAAAGCCAATCTGACTGCAACCAGGTCCCCTAAGAGCAGGGAGGTCTTAGATCTCTCATGGTCTCACTTGAGGAAGACAATGTAAAATGCACAGCTCTGGGCTGTTTATTTTTAAAGATACTATATCCATTTTTACTGGAACAAGTATAAAGAACTTTAAAAACCCATAGCTCTCCTGTCACAATAAATCATACAGAGTAAATTGAAAATCCTATACAGCGGTCCCTGAATACATTGTGCTCACTTTGTCAAGGAGGTAGATGAAATGTGGCATATATTGATCTAGATGTCTCTGTAAAACTATAATATTTATATCAAATACATATGCTGTCTTTTTTCTGAGACTTCTAATCATGCTTTCCTGGTACAACCTCACCGCAAAGCCTCCCACCATTAGTAGCCACTGACAATATGGGAAGGAATTTTAAGAAGCACTTATCAAGAGAAGTCAGCAGCATTTTTTCATAGAGAGAGAAAGTAGGGTGGTTAGAGACCCAGCAGTGAAACCGCACCATGATCAGGGATACAAGTTCATGCGTTTCCTCCTAGGTTGAACTTGAATCATAACTACCACTCCCTCACTCTCATTCAAGTTGAGATTTAGGAAGTTTCTGGGCTTTCCATTTTGTTGTCTGCCCATGCTTTGGGGGGAACTGCTTGATCGTAAAGCAACTTTCCCTGATTTGGATAGGCCCTCCAGCGTCACTGTTACAGAGCTTTTCCCTTGAGGGTCATGATACCAAAGCTGAAAAGAGAGGAAACGGGAAAAAAGAAAAGAAAGAACTCCTATCCCTACTTTCCTGCTTCCTCTATTATGCCCACTTTTCAACGGAAAGTCTAACCCAACGGAAAGAAGCCCTAGTGGCAGAGTGGTTGTGCAGTGGGCTGCCCACTAGAAGGTCAGCAGCTCAAAATGACCCGCTGCTCTGTGGGTGAAAGAAAGGCCTTTCTCCTCCAGTAAAGAGTGAGTTACGTTACAGCCTCGGAAACTCACAGGTGGTCTATCGGGTTGATAAGAGTTAGCATTGACTCGATGGCAGTGAGCTGTTATTGTTGAACCCAAAGGAAACACTCTGGGGCTGGGCAATGTTTTCTTCTGTTATACAGAGTCCCTGTGAATCAGAAATAACTTGACAGAACCTAGTAACAATAACAACAGTATCCCCAAAGAACTGCTTTCCACGTGAGATGGGGGACCGCTGTGGACAAATAGGTGAAAATGGCCTGTGTTGGTTTCACCCCATTGTGGGATCTGGCTTAGGACCCAAATCTCATGGGGCTTTTAATGACTACTTTTGACCAGTATACTGATTGGGGATGCATGCTTGGTGTGGATATCGTATGCCATGGTGGTGGAGAAGTCTAACAGGTCTTAAGCTTCCTGAGCAAGTCTGTTTGTTAGCAGATGGGCTGTACTGCCACCTCAAATATATTAGGGGGTCTCAAGTTTGCACGATAATTGTAAGTGTAAAGAGGATAAAAAGGAAACAAAACAGTTGAGAGTGTGTATTTCACCCTCAATTCTAAATACTTGCATTAATCATTTTCTGTTAAAACAAAAGTTGAGAGTGTGTCATTTCACCCTCAATTCTAAATACTTGCATTAATCATTTTCTGTTAAAACAAATGAAAAATAACAAGGAGGAGGGGGATGGAGTGATAAGATAATGTCCTACCTACTGTCATATCTAGTGTTTTGCTAATCACAAAGGAAGAGCATGCTCCCCCTGTTGAGCTACTTTGAAGAAGACAGACTGTTTCTCCAAATCAGTGGTTCTCAACCTTCCTAATGCTGTGACACTTTAATACAGTTCCTCCTGTTGTGGTGACTCAACCCCACCCACCCCCCCCGCGCCCCACCGACAATAAAATTATTTTCGTTGCTACTTCATCACTGTAATTTTGCTACTGTTATACATTTGGTGACCCCTGTGAAAGGGTTGTTCAACCCCAAAAGGGGTCACAACCCACAGGTTGAGAACCACTGCTCTAAATGGTGGCAGAAAGCTAAGCAAATTGATCTCAACAGTGCAGCAAAGGTGACTCTGTTTGGACAGAAGCCCAAAGTCAGAGGACAGACAACTGGCCACCACACAGAGAATTCTAGAATGGCCTGATCAAACTATAACTTTGGTTTGATCACTGGTCAATGTATCTCATGTGCAGCCACCTACACAATGGTGGCTTGCATTTTTCTATGATTTAAAATAGATTTCAGCAGAGTTTCCAGGCTAAGATGGACGCAGAGGAAAGGCTTGGCAATCTACCTCTAAAATTATACCAATGAAAACCCTGTGGATAATAATGATCCATGGTAGCTGTGATGGTTAGGTTTATTGTGCCAACCTGGCCAATAGGAACATGTGGGATTAATCAGATACACTTTGATTGGAGGGGGAAGAGATAAATGACTCTTTAAGCCTTCCCTCACCCCTCCTTGCTCTTTGGTGATGGAGCATGCTGCAGCATGTGTGCTGCTGCTGTAGCTAGTTCTCTGCTTCAACCTGTGAGCTGTACTACCCGTGAGCCAGGCCAACCATGGATTGTGTTGTTAAGAGTTTGAGGCTCTTTTGAGACCTGCTTCACCACATTGCTGGTGCGTACATAATTTGAGCTTCAGGTTGGTGATCCTGTTGCCTTGCATTGCTTGCACTTTATACCCCATCTGGGCCTGCTTCACTAAGCTCCCAAGCTACTGACAGCTGGTGACTAACCCTGCTGCTTGCTGTCTGTGGGCAGACTCTCCTTGCCTTGTCCCACTGAGGACTCTGTTGTCTGCTTCCTTGGCCTTGGATCCTGCAGCCCACATGAGCTGAAGGACTTTCAGTATATTAACTGTTCCATGGAAGTGAATTCAACTGAACCCTCTGCACTTCTGTGTGGACTAATTAGCTGTTATATTCCTTCTTGCTGTATAAATATATATATATAATCAAAAGTGTCCTGGTTTTGTTTCTCTAGAGAACCCTGCCTAACACAGTAGCTAACAGTAATAACCAGCTTACATGGAACCCAAGTCTTAAAAAAGAAAAAGAGAACCTCTAGGCAGGAGATATGAGTCATTTTTGCATGACCCTTCTGCCAATGACCAGTCCTCAATCAGATGTAGACTCGAGACCTTGAATCACGGTTCCGTGCCCATACTAGATCAATTCTCCTCTGAATTCAAATATTAAACGGGGTAACACCAAGAAAACAGTAGAGCTGATTCGTTGTTATAGCAAAACCCTGTAAAGACTCTCCTTAGGTTCTTCTTCTCTTGCTCATATCTGTGCTTTCTGAGATCTTGCTCTCCAACGTTCCCTTGGATTCTACAAGGTACTCAGGCTTTAAAAATAAATTGTAAAATCCTTTTCCCCTTAGGTTAGCAAAAAGATATTTCTAGTGTTGGAAAAGGCAAGGGCAGAGATTCTAGAAGGATGTAACCCAGCTAACATGTTGGTTTTAGCCCAATGAGACTATTTTGAGCTTCTGACCTCTGAATTGCAAGCTATTAATATGTGTTGTATGTAGCAAAGTTTGTGGCCATTTGTTACTGTAGACATAGGAAACTCATACATCAGATAAGTGGCAAAACCAATGTGAAAAACATGTACTGGGTAGGTCACCATTTACAAGAGATAAGCACATTATAAATTGTGTGTGTGTGTGTGTGTGTGTGTGTGTGCAGAGAAAGATATTAACTCTGTGGAAGGAGACACTGAACCCAGAAATATTGTTTGTCAGTGGGGAAGAGATGTGGTGACTTGGAGTGTGGTAGTTACGTAATTGTCAATTTAAGGATTAAGCATGTGGGGGTGGAGTCTAGCTTGTCAATCAGATCATAGCCAAAGGGGCCTCTGTGTGGGCATGGCCTTCTCCTGAGAATTCTGGGAAATCCAGTACTTCCTCCTTGGAGGTGGGAGACACTCCTGCCAGCGCTGAGTTGTTTCCAACGCCACTGGATCGGAAGACTTTCTACCCAGTGGCCTGTGATCTTCTACATTCGGTGTCATTGCATGTGTTTCGTGAGTCTGAAGAGGACTTTATAGATCGATATCAGGCATATGGGCTAATGTCAGACTTATGGACTTGATCTGGACTGGGCTGGGATGTTTTCTCAATGTTCCATTGCTCTTGTATATAAAGCTCTTTCTTATACACATATATGTGTCCATGGATTCATTTCTCTAGTCTACCCAGACTAACACAAGGGGGATCGGGTTGGGGTGACTAGTTTACAAATCTTGTGCATTTTGCAGCATTTGTATGCATTACCTATTAAACACTATGAGTAAACTTTGAATTTGAAAACACACATAAATCAGTTCCTGCTTCTCTCAACCAAAGGACTTAAATCGCTGGACTTGTTGACCTTCACTTGAGTGTTTTGTTTCCTTTTCATGATTTCCACGTATGTCTTTTCTCCACATTTGGGTTTCCTTGTCACCCCCCACGCCCCATTCCTGACCTTCCTTCCTTCCTTCCTTCCTAGAAGAGCAACTGCACAGCTTACTTGAGTAAGCAATTCTTAATGGCCCAACTCCCAGAAATCGCACTGATTGCTTCTATGGATCTTCCTAATACCCTTCCTCTTTTGCATTTTCCTTTGACTAGGTGACCTTTGACCACTGAAAATAAGCCAGGCCTCCCTTGGCCTGACTCTTCCAATCCTAATTGAGTCTCTGCTCCTATATCGGGATCGGGACACTTGATGTTTCTATACTCTATGCAGACTAAAGCATACTTCTCTAGCTCTGTCTGTTAATAACACCTCTAACCATGGAGGAAATGACAAAAAAGAAAAGAATACCAAGGCACACAAAGATCAGTCTCTCCCTTTGAGGATGAAAGCAGACTAGAGGGAGAATGAGTACAAGCACAGTAACCGCTCTTGATTTTGAATTTTGTTATAGAGGAAGTGAGAATGCTAGCTTTGCTTTTGCAAAGCAAGTCTCACCTCCATCACTACCACCCTAGTAGGGCACACATCACAATTTAAAGCACACGCTGTTGGGAGTGACCCTCCCATGACCACAGAGTTGGAACATGCGCACCTTATCCCTCACAACCACAGTTAAGGGTACTGCCCCAGCTCACACATGCTGCTAATCATTTATTGGTGGTAGATCCCACATGCTTGCATATGATTCATCTGGTTTTCTGCATCCGTTATATACA
>NW_022103968.1:70488376-70512666 GCF_000313985.2 Echinops telfairi
ACATTTGTACATTCATTGCCCTCATCATTCTCAAAACATTTGCTCTCCACTTAAGCCCTTGGCATCAGCTCCTCATTTTCCCCCTCCCTCCCCACTACTCACTCCCCACTCCCTCATGAACCCTAGATAATGTATAAGTTATTATTATTTTGTCATATCTTGCACCCTTCACCCACTTCTCTGTTGCCCGTCCCCAGGGAGGAGGTCACGTGCAGCTCCTTGGGAAAGCGTGAACGGCATATACCAGAAAGGCAGGCAGCGCAAAGGGCCTTCACCTTTGGTGTTTGCATCTGTTCTGAATCTGCCAGTAAGAATTTACCCATCAAATATGAGGATGAGAAGAAAGAATCATCAGGGATTATAATTAGAAAAGCCATATTCAGAATTTTTCTATGTAAGTAGAACATTTGAAAGGAAACGACTAAGCTTAAATATGACTTTTTTGCTTTCAGGTTTTTAAAGGCACGCAATGGATCTCCCACCTACATTTCTATTCTTGTTTTCAGAACAATAGCTGGAACATTTGGGTAAGTGTGTGGAAAGTAAAGAGACAGCAGGGGAGTGGAGGGGAGGGCTTGAGCCTTTATTCCATTAGTGTTATCAGGAAATTGATTTAATATGCATCCAAGTTTCTTTAAATAGAACTTCAAGTCTGAAAGGGACTGAGATGTGGCTTAGAAGAATTCAAAACAGATGCCAAGAAAGAAGTGCCCACATCCACACCCAATAAGACCCCTCTTGTCAGAAAGGAATATCTGGCATTATTACATTATACGATACAGCATCTAATGACACTTGCTCTTAGCATCTGCCCCTCCATACTAAATTTCAGAAGCAGTCACAGGGTCACTTTTCCAAGGTATTAGGGCAATTGCAGGCTTTTTTTTCTTCCTCTAAAGTTTACTGCTAATCAAAGCAGAATGCCTAATCAGTTCAAGATGGCCTGTCAACTTGAATTATCTGTTTGTCTTCCTATTTACTGTATCTGTCTGTCTACAGTTCTTCATATCTTTGTGAAGATCAGTTATTGAGGCCTGTGTTTCCTTCTGACTAGAATCACTACCAGATGATCCTTCCTGGTGATATGTTGATGATTTGTTAATTTATGGCTTTCAAAATTGAGGAATCTGAAGACATTGCTGGGGAGTTCAGGCTGGGGAGTCACATGGGCCATGCAAGGGGACAGCTGACTGGCTTATTTGACAAAGGGCTGAAGTTTGTGTAAAATGCAAAGCTTCATTCACATTTCTGTCTGAGTGACGTATCTGGGGGATTAACAGAATGTCTGTGATATAGAAATCGTAAATGACATGTTATAGAAAACATCCCTCATAAGAGTAGTCTGCCCCTTACAGTCTGCAGAGGACTGAATGGTGTTTGAGATCCATGTAAACAGGAAAGGAAAGGGCCCCGGAATCCTCAGGCCAAGTCAACATCCCCTGAAGTGACCCTGCACCCTATTCCCAAGTCTTGGAGGCCAAGGTGTTTCAGAAAGAGAAGGGATCAAAAAAGTTATTTTAGGAACACTCTCATCTCTTGAACCAGGAGAAAACCAACCAAACCCACCGCATGGAGTCGATTCTGAGGGCAAGTTTAAATAACTTCTAAGTTTGAATTTCCAAAATACTTAAGTGGCCAAATAATATAATATATCGCTAAAGAAAGATGCAGCATAATTGCACATTTTTATGGGTGTCTAGACTATATATGTCCCCAGTGCCTAATGAGTGGTAAGCCCTCAATGAACACATGTGAACAGAACGAGAGACATGACTCATTTTAATTTTCCTTTTGGAGAGGATCTGGTATGGAGGTTATGATATGGAGGGAGGGGGTCGAGTAAGTGAGTTTTTGTAGAGGAGAATCCATGCTCTGACAGCAGAGTGTTTCAAAATCCTTTTTTTTCAATGGTCTTGAACCAAGGGAGACAAACAAGGACCAAGGGTGATGGAGAAAGCGGAGCTGAATTTCGTGTTGATAGACGACAGCCACGAAGTGGCCTCAGGAGGAATCAAAGCAGGCAGGACAGAGGCCTGTCCATTTCTGAGGAGGACAGACAGCTAAATAAGGAGCTTGGGAAGGCAGATGGGATGTCCTTCCTTGATAAACCAGTGAACAGTAAAGTCCAGGCAAGTTAGAACCTGAGAGGGAAATTAGTTGACTCCGTTGGAGTTAGAATTAAAGACTAACCATTGCAAGAGGGGTTCAGATATGCAAATTTGAAATAATAGCGCATACATCCCCAAACTTATGTACCTTACCAACCACTTTTCAGAGGAAGAAACACCCAAAACTTAGCAACCCCCTGACAATTAAAAATGTTTATTCTGTAGGCCATATTCCAGGAGAAAGTGTTGGTATCTGCTTTTACAGACCTTCTGGATTGTTCTAGGACCTTTGGGGTGGGGAGGAGAGCTGTTGCCCCACTTAATGCTGGCCTAGGGTTTTAGTTCTTCTCAGGTTAGGAGGTAACACAAATGTGGTTAAGTTGTCACTAAGCAAGCTTTAACATTACTTTCTCAAGGTGTAACCTTCTTGGACTACTTAATCTAATGTGAATAACCCTGAGTTTTCTATCACAGACTCTCAATCTGTTTTTCTTTCATTTCTTCCAGCACCTAATATCATTTGTATTCTCGATTACTATCTCCTTCTGAGACCTTTTGTATTGACAACAATAATAACAAAGCTACTACTTGGCTGTTTTGTACATTAACAAGGCAGTGGCAAGGTGGCAATGGTTACAGAGCATCCCCTTCCTGAAGAGGGTCTCTAGGCCTTTGGGAAGCTAGGCCATGCTGCTCAGCACCCTCTGCTCCCTTCTGCTGGCGTGGCCTTGGTCCAGCTGTTGCACTTGACCTCCTCTGTAGCCATGGCCTTGGGCTGAAGCACCGGCAGCACCTAGCCAATGGGTGCCTTTTCTGAGTTCCTAGTTTTTCTACTGCCTGACCCCCTGCCAACCAAGTTTGCTGTGTGCTGGGAAAAGGAGGAGAGTGGGGGATACTAGACAGGGTGCGTGGAAGAAATAAGCTTAATGATCTCCCAGAGCAAGCTAAACAGCTCCTAGTGCATGCCAGGCCTCCCAAAGCCCTCACAGAAGGTGCTGAGGCTGGAGGGCTGGTGGGAAGAGTAGGCTCTGGTTATGAATGCAGGGCTTGCAGGGGTGGGAGCACGGCCCTGCAGACAGCTCCAGGAGGGAAGCTCTAAGCCAGCACAGGGGGAAGGAAAGTGGTTAACTCTTGGGCCCTTCAGTCACACAGCCCAACTTTATCTAGCTTTGTTACCTCAAAATCCCCTCTTTCCCAGAAGAATCGTGCATAACTGGACTCAACAGCACATCAGAATCTTAGATATTATTTCTATGATTATGTTTCCTAAAAGAAAACGATGGCAAATGGATGGTCTGAAAATAAAACAAACCAAAAATTTAAAGTCTACATAATACTGATTTTTGTATTCCCTGACGATGTCGATAAGCGAGAAAGGGGTACATTTGTTTAGTCATAGTTCCGCACCTTGTCTCCAACCTCCTGAAGACTCAAAAAGAGATCCCACAGATAGTTTGTTCACTGCTAATTCTCTATCATCCAACACAACCAACCATGGGCCTTGCACATAACAAGGACTCCATGAACTGGCGCCGATGGAATGAGGAATGGATGATGAGACAGGTAACTGTCCAGCTGGTTATAGTTCTTGAAATTCTGTTCTAAGTCATTGGCTAGTCTTTAAAAAACATGAATACTTAAAAAGATAACCAGCATTTCAGTTTCAAATTTAAATGGAGAAGCATGATAAATTTTCCCCGCCTATGTGGTTTTGAGGCCCCATCTGAGGTTGAAGATAAACTGCTTAATGCCGGCTAGGTTACAAGAAGGATCCTCTCTTAGATAGCTGTGAAAACATCACCTGCAGTAAGCTGAACTGCAGACCAAGCAAAGAATTAAAGAACACAGATGGATAAATGTGCAAGGACAAAGGATGTTCTTAAGATAGTGTGGACTGCTAAAATAACAAACACATCAATCTTGGAGGAAATGTGGCCAGAGTGCTCCTTAGAGGCAAGGAGAGTGAGATGCTGTCTCACGTACTTTGGACATGCTCTCAGCAAAGACAAGTCCCTGGGGAAAGATGCTTAGTAGACAGGCAGTGAAAAAGAGGACGCCCCCAGTATATGGAATGACACGGCGGTTGCCACTATGGACTGAAGCACAGGTACAATGGTGAGGGTGGCACGGAATCAGGCAGTGTGGTGCATTGGGTCCCTTTGGTTGGAACCGATTTGATGGGACTAGAGTTCACCATGGCAGTTACCCCAGAAATGAACTACCCAGAAAGGAAGTAGGCCAGAAAGAAGTTGAATGTTTTGAAATCTGTAAATAAGCCACAGATATTACACTTCGGACAATGCACTATGTGTCCACTGAAAGTTCTTTATTGTTGCAAGAAGCAAGTCCATGTCTAGTCAAGCCAAACTAAAAGTTTTTAAAAGGAAGAAATGTTTGTTTGATTTCTAATATCTGCTCCTGCATTTGTTTCCTTGACCCCTGACCCAGGATGGATAAGGTAAGCTGAGGAAGAGGGTGAGGAGACAGACCAAAGTGAAACTCACAAGGTCTGCTCCCCTCCTTCCTGGACCTACAAAGGATCACTCTCAAGAGGAGCAGTCAGGTTTAGGGGCAGATTGATTGCTCCAGGGTCAGCTCCCAGCACCACCTCTGCTAGCTTTGTGATGTCAGGCAAGTGTCCTTTTTTTTTTCTTTCTTAATTTAAAAAGTCATTTTATAGGGGGCTCTTACAGCTCTTAGAACAATCCACACATCCACTGAATCAAGCATATATGTACATATGTTGCCATCATTATTTTCTGGACATTTACATTCAATTGAGCCTTTGGTGTCAGCTCCTCTTTTGGCCCTCCCTCCCGATCCCTGCCCTCGTGACCCCTTGATAAATTATAAATTATTATTATTTTCATATCTTACACCGACTGCTGTCTCCCTTTCTCTGTGGTTTCTATTGTTCATCCCCCTTGAAGGGGGTGTGGGGTGTGGTTGTGTGTCGATCATCAATAGGTTTCCCCTTCCTCTCCTTCTCTCCCCACCTTCCCCCCACCCTTCTGCTATCGCTATTCCCAACTCTGTTCCTGCATTCCATGTGTCGTGAGCTCCTATGTCTCATCTGTACCTGTGCACAAGCTCCAGTCTAGCTTGCAGTGAGAGGCAGCACTGGGGTCATGATAGTGGGGGGCGAGGAAGCCTCAAAGAACCAGAGGAGTATTGTGTGTTTCTTCGGTGCTTTACTGCACCCTGATTGACTCATCCCTTCTCTGTGACTCCTCTGTGAGGGGTGTCCCTTTGTCAACAGATAGGCTTTGGGTCTCTGTCCCAATCCCCTTCTTTCTCAACAATATGTGTTTGTTTGTTGGTTGGTTGGTTTGTTTTGGGTCTTCTGATGCCTGTGACCTGGTCCCGGTGACACCTCATGATTGCACAGGCTGGTGTGCTTCATCCATGTGGGCTTGTTAATTCTCTGCTAGATGGCCACTTGTTTATCTTCAACCCTTTAATACCCCAGATGCTATATCTTTTGATAGCCGGACACCGCTGCTTTCTTTACCACATTTGTTTGTGCACCCATTTTGTCATCAGCGGTTGTGCTGGGAGGGTGAGCATCACAGAATGCCAGGTTGTTAGAATGAAATGTTCTTGTACTGAAGGAGGGCACGAGCAGAGGCTCGTATCCCATCCACTACCTCAGTATATTGCCATATAATTATATGTACATAGGGCAATACCTCTATCTTTATGAACTAAAGTATTTACATATGCACACATCTATGCTTATACTTCTATCCATTGCTTTGCTTCTTAGATCATTCAGGCAAATTTCTTAATCCTTCTGTCCCTCAGTGTATTTGGCCATCCCAAATGAAGATGAGGATAGTAGCTTCCTCATATGGTCCCAGCGAGGATTAGGAAAGAGCAAGTGTTTGCAATTGTTATAATTCCTGTCATGTATGGCAGCCGAGAATGCTGGCCTTACTGAATGCACGCTCTCATTTCGAGGGACATCTGGCACATTGTTATTCCTCTAAAAGGAAGTGTTCCAAGAGAAGAACCAGAATGTATGCTTCACAGGCAATTTTCTTCGTTGGAGCAAGTGCCAGCTGAGTTTATGATAATTATGCTCACAACCAGAATAGGGGCTCAGTTTCTTATCCAGCCTTGGGACCTTTCTCCAAGTTCCTGCTCTTCCTCTGTCTACTCCTTATCTTATATTAAGGAACCTTGATGGCATAGTGCTCAAGTACTCCGTGGCTAATTAAAGGTTGGTGGTTTGAATCCACCAGCCGATCTGTGGAAGAAAGATGCGGCAGTATGCTTCCGTAAAGATTTACAGCCTAACGGACCCAACCCTCGGTTCCACAGAGTTGCTTTGGGCAGAAAGCAACTCAGTAATGTGTCTTTTCCATTCACTCCTCTTCACATGTGTCCTCTCTGCATTTGGCGATCAGGAATCAGTAGAATAATTTACACTCATCCCATCCTAACTTGTTACGACCAGTTGACCTAGGACTGCCTGAGTTTCAGGTCAAAAAGCCCAGTCATGGGCAGTACAAATTTCATATGAATTCCAAGTCCCACCGCTTCTGACAAGGGTGTTAAAGGCAGACAGATTCTTCTCTTTGGCCAATTACTTTCCATGGCACTAGGCCATGTGATTTCAGAGCCTGATCTTTTTCATTCTTATACACGATCCAGGAGTATACAGAGTCACACTCAAAAGACACCTCTGGGGAGAACTGCAAGAGACTCTGAGAGGAAGGGGAGTTAGTGGGGACCACAGAGGTCAAAAGAGCCACACCTTTATCCCACAGCTATGAGCAGGTGAGGGAGGCTGGGCTGCAGAAGAGATGATGCTTTTGAAGAAGTCCAAGCCTAATACACTAATTGTCCACAACATCTCCAATTCAGAGAGATCCCTGCCTTGGTTTTACATCGAACCCTTGGTTTCTCACACCGGAACCAAACAAGTTTCAACTGGGCCAACTTTGACTCATGGTCACCCCGTGTGTCAGAGTAGAACTCTGCTGCATGGGGCATATAAGGGCTTGTAAGCTTTTCCCAGGTTGGTCTCTTAAGGTGCCTCTGGGGACATTGAAACCTTCCATCGTTTGGTTAGCACCGAAGTGATTTTAACAGTTTGTGCCAGCCAGGGATCCCTTGGTACACTGAAACCTCTATTATTCTTAGGACCTCCAATACACCATTATATTAACTAAGAGCTGATGTGCACGTGTGCACCCACATCTATCATTGTCTTGAGATTCCAATGGAAGATCAGGTGTGGAATATTGATAAAGGTGTTCATGAGAACCACTCTAGTCCTTGATAATGTATTGATGTTAAAGACATTTCTGAAAGTGTTTCAAGAATCATTCACATATTTCCACACACATAAATTAAAACTAAAACTAAAATCAATGAAATCTTTATATTTTCCAAAACCTCAAAAACCTCACTGACATCTAGTTCCTTCTGACTCAGAGAACCCGCAAGGGCCTGGTAGAACTTCCCCAGTACCTCGTATGTTCCTGAGACTGTAAACCTTTATAGAAACAGAAAACCTCACCTTTCTCCCTTGGAGTGGATGATAGGTTTGAACTGCTGACCTTGTATTTAGCAGCCTAACATATAACTCACTAGCCATCAGGATTCCCTCACATTCTCTAGTGTCCTGAAGTTGAAGGTCACATGAAGGAAACCCTGAGTTCCTCTGCCTACTTCCATTTTTTTTTTTTTACTCTAAATGAGCAGTAGTTTTGGATTAGAGTTGCCTTGAGTTCTCTGACAAATCCATGTACTGTTGGGTTATTTTTAAATAAACTATGCACACATAGACACATACGCACATGTTCGAATTATTCTACGTGCATTTACTTGATTAAATCCTGGGGAGAAAAATGTGTGTCCATGAGTACAGCACATATACTTGTGCGGAGACAAAGATGCGGAGCATGGCACACTATTTTAAGCGTCTGAACTCCATCTTTCAACAAAGTTTAGCTGCTTTCATTTTGCAAATGCATTTCATTTTATCTGGAAACTTCCTGACGTTAGAAATAGAACAACTCTAGTTTTTCATTATGTTTGCTGCCAGAATCCATGCTTGGTTGCTCAACTAAAGACCTTCTATTGCTAATTACTACCACATGCCCATATCCTACGCAAAAGAAAACTTATTGATTCTGACAACCCATTCTCTCAACACTGAATTCCAAATGAAAACTAAAATTTTAGCCAAACATAACATTTCATCAATCTTGTTCTACTGACTGGAAAAACAACATCAAACAAAGGGTGCTAATGGCTCTTTATTACCATTCCCTTCCCAGGCTTATATATTCTGGTGAAAGATCTAAGTGACCAAAGGGCTTCTTTAAACTACTTAATAATTAGCTTTTGAACCAGGAGACAATGTGTAAAGTAAAGCAAACAGTCCGGTACTGATGACAGAAACTACTTTGTCCAAGGGGTCGGGGAACACTATACCTCCAAAGGGAACATTAAAAGCAAAATGTGCGTTTTCATAATAGGAAGAAAAGAGAGAGGGAGAAAGGCCGCCTGAAAGCAGTGATAACAGAAGCAAGAACAAAGCCGCAGGAAGTCTGTGATCTGAAGTGGCAAGGCAGAAAGGCGGAGTGGACCAGGCCAGGAACTGGTGAGTGAGTGCTAGCCTGGGGGCCTCATCTGGTCACCAATCAAGGAAAGCTGCCAGCTCCCAGGCCCACCCACAGGCACCGAGTGAAACAACTTTGGGGACAAGGGAGACTACCTAGAGTGATTGTCAAGAAAGATTTCCAACATTAACTTCAGAGCAATTGATTGCATTTGCTTCTTCGGAAGCAGAGTAAGGAAATGCTAGCTTAGACCATGGGTCGGAAGGCTACAAAGAGAGCCCCCGTTCTTGGAATGCACCCTCCTTGAAGGAGACCTGTCCCCAGCGTAAGGCTTGAATGAACAGAGAAGCTGTTTGCCTCTTGGCATGCGATAGACTATCAAGGGGCATCTCTGCACTTGTTGGGCCTTTGGACCCAGCCAATGGCCCAGAAATCTGAACAGCTTGGTGCTCACCTCATCAGGGCTGTTAACATCATAGGTGGGGGAGGAGGACTCCATTAGCGGGAGATTGGAGGAGTGTGCTGTCTCCACTGAAAAGACGCCAACTGGCTTCCTCCCGCACACCATCCTTTGTTCCTTTGAAAGGAAACTGGTGCCTTGTGGGTAGTTTAAGAAAATGAGCCTCTTTTCCCACCCACTCATTTGCTAAACAGAGTCCTGGACACCTGAGCTCGGGAGGCACCGGGATCCCTGACAAGAGAGGAGGGTGGCTTCCCATAGCACAGCCTCCTGTCAGCCTACTGAAGACGATGGAAGGCTACTGGCTATTTATTTATTTTCCTTACAAAACAAACAAAAATAGGATCGTCTAGGGTTCATTTGAAAATAAATTGTTGGGGACAGGGGATGAGGGCAGGAGTTGAGGGAGAAATGGTTCTGTTGTATAAGCTTCTGCAATGTCTGGCAGCGGGAGTGAACCTTCTGGGGTCATGAAAAAATTCTGTATCTTGACCGCCAGGTGGGTACAGGGTAAACACACAGGTAAATGCTTTACTGTATGTGAATGATACTTCATAAACAGAAATAAATCCATCTGAGAAAACACTTTAAAAACAAAGCAAAGGTTGCTGCTTCCCCGGTCCTGGTCCTGCCTTCTCTCGAGATGGTGCTGCAGCAGCAGGCGGGAAAGGCTAAGTTCTGCCACCCGCCTCCATGGAAAACCTTCGACCGGTATTGGGTTCACACATCGATAGTGCTGTGAAAGCGCTCTGGGACCAGAAGGAAAGGTTCCGGGAGACACTTCCGCACGAGAAGCTGAACAAAGATTCCCGAGGGACTTGCTGAAGTGCCCAGGCGGCCCACAAATAGAATATTTTTTATACAGAGGAATTTCAACAGAGCAACAAGTCTCTTTGAGGATGAGATGGGAGCCTGTAGGCTAAAGGGAACAATTGCTTCTCTGACAGCCGCAATGCCTGCACAGTCAAAAGACCTGGCTATTTCCCTCTCTAGGACACCCCACTAGAGGGTACCCCGTGTTTTTATTACACAAGATCACCAGAGCATGGGCAGCGTATGGCTGGGAAAGACCCGAATGTAATCAGTGAGCCACGGGAGGTGACGGCCGAATGAGTTCATTCCACTAGCTTGGAGGCGCTTAGTTACAGACGGGCTTAGTTACACACGAGCCTCCTTTTCCGGATAAACGTATCATTCCTCTCGAAAACGGGTTGTGAGTGGGAGCCAAGCCTACCTAGGTGTGCCAAGGACGTCTGTTTGTTGGGGGTAACCTTGACAACACACCTCATGCAGAACGTGGCCCTTCCCTCACAGAAACCCCCGCAAGGCTAGGTGTGGATTCAGGTGGCACTCCGGAGCATTCCGGAAAGCCACCTCACCACACCTTTTCTGACGCCACTGACTTACTTTCTGCCTCCATGTTTGTTAAAAGTTCCGCCGAATTTATTCCGATTCAGGATGAGAGCAGCAATTTCAGGTACGTAGCGGGCAAACATTGCCTACATGCATGAAACAAAGAAACAAGAGCAAAAAAAAAGGCATGCAGAGAGGACTGTACCGCCGTGGAAGCAGCACCGCTTCCTGGTATACTTACTTTCTTCCACTAACCGCACTATAGGAGCCCCCGTATTTCTTGCGGTTTCCTATTAACTCTATGATTTCAGGGACGTAGCTGGCAAACATGGCCTGAGAAGATAGGAGACAGAAGAGATACTAAAAAGGCAGGCCAGAGAAAGGGGAAGGACCCTCTCAGAAAAGGGGGCGGGGACACTGAGATCTGGAAACACAAAAGGATTAGAACTATGAAGGTATATATATCTATATATCTGATTATTAAAAAAAACAAAAGCACAAAAAAGGGTGAGTGCCTAAAAACACACAGGACACAACAAAACATTAGCCAGCCTAAAGAGTTTAAAGGGGAAAACAAAAAACATACTTGAGAAAAGCACCAGTGAAACAGGAGCAAATACATTGGCTCTTCTTTCTGAAGAGAAACATCTTGGAGCAGTGCATGCTGGTAAAATTAAACACACACACACACTCACACATTACTGATTACTATGAAAGACTTTTTAAAACATTAAAACTCAAAGGAGAAGCAATGCTTTTTTGAGTTATTAAAGACAATACATACCAAAAAAAACTTTGAAAAATAAACCTCTTTGAAAAATAAACCTATTAAAAACAAAAATTACTGAAAAGCACAAAAGGTAAATTTGGGGAATGACATTGGGAGGAAAGGAAAACAGGGAGGGGAGAACAGCTGCCATGTTTTGTCCAACAAACTTCCTGCCTGCGGCTGGCCACTCCTAGGCCTCCTTTGAGATGTCTGGTCACCTACAGGGACCTCCCAGGTGCTGGCATTCATGTACACACCCACATGTACACTGATATGCATTTTAATATATATGCCGTACATACCAAATAGACAGAGAGGTATGCATTAAGGCATATAAATGCATGTGCAGGTACATGAGTAACAGCCGAGTGTGATTGGGGTTTTAACCACTAACACACGTACAGCCGGAAACAAACGCTAAACTTCAAATGAGCGGCTTTGAAAGGCAAAATGCAGCAACCACCAATGTGTTGCCAGAAATTGCCCTTAAATAGTTTATCGCTACTGACATTGGGGGGTTTCACAGAGATCTGCATAGACCAGGAAAGCAAATATTGAAGTGGTGGGAAAATAGTTCCTGTGTTGCTGCCTGTTTGCGACACGGCACCCTGCTCACAGGTGATGTCCATCTGGATGAGCCCGTGTGGTCCCCGCCCTCTGTTGGGGCTCCCTGCTCTCTAGGGGAGACCCCAGCCACAGTGTTGGCTGGAAGTTTCAGGAGGAGCATGAAGGGGAGGGAGGGCTCTGGAAACCCCCAACTGTCTACAAAGGACCAACAGCGCCTGCTAGGGTCAGGGGACAGCAACTGTCCTCCCAGAATATCAGACCTGAGTCTGAAATGACCATGGGCACTCTCATTTATTAATACTATCACTTACTTAAGACAATTAGATTTGCTCCGGGCTCTGTGGCTGTCTCGGAAAATACACTAAAAGCTATGCAGAAAAATCACCGTCCTGTTTGGACTTAACTTAGCCAGGTTGTAACACTAAGACACCCACTGCTAACACGGGAACATGATAGAAAACTACAACACTTTAAGGAAATGGATCACAGTAAATATTAATGCTGATATAAGCCAGTCATAAAAAAAGGCTTTACCAGTCCCCCGAGGATGAAGAAGACCATGAAGAGGCGGCCAAGTGTCGTTTTTGCATAAACATCCCCATAGCCAACGGTGGACATGGTGACCATGAGTAAATAGACACATTCCCAGTACGTAAGAGCCTGGTTGTTCTGGAAGTTTTCCCATGGGTCCCCTGAATTCTCCACCTAAAGCAAGGGGACACGAAAGAAAGAGAACGCAAAATTATTTCACATAGATAAGAAGCATAAGAGTACCAAATCCTAGCAGGCCATGTCCTGACCTCCATGCAAGGTGTGTGGTGCCCAGGCTGGAGTTCTTAAGGTAATGGATACATCTCCCAAACAGACTTCTAGGCTTCTCTACGAGATCGACCACCTTCCGCAGTTCCTTGGCAGAATGTGCATAATATATTTTGTCCTTCAAGATGAAGAATTTTCCCAAGACAAAGGGCCTGCAAACGTTTTCTATAAAGGGCTGAGCGTCAATCTTTCCGCTTTGTCTCTCTGTTACAATGGACTCGACTTCATCATCGTCGTGGGAGGCAACCACACACCAATCACCATCAAGTTAATGCCAACCCGTGGCAATAAGCCTACCTACTGTGTCCAAGTGCACCGGCACCGCGCAATCCTCAAGGCTGCAACTTTTCGGAAGCAAGGGACCTCTGAGTGGGTTCAAACCTCCAACCCTTCAGTTCATAGCCCTGCACTTCACTGCTTGTGCCACTTGGAGCTCTGAAAGTACCTAGAAGGAGTGCCTATGGCCAGATTTGGCTCAAGGGCTACAGTTTTCCCTGACCTGCTTTCCACTTTATAAAACACTTCCCTGCTGTCCCATCGGATCTGGTCCACCAGTCACCTTGTAAGGTAGGTGGAAAAGGCACTGCATCTCTGATTGGGGGGTAGACTCTCCCGGAGAGAGCAAGTGGCAGGACTGGGTTTCCTAGCTCCCTTGGCTGAGATCCACTTCTGTCCCTACAGACTCTCTCCAGGACAGGCACACACAAAGTTTGTCCTGAACAGGCCATTTGCATGGCGATTTCCTGGAGACTTATAAGTGACTTCACATAGTAGGTCTGTTAGGTGGGGCCACCTGCCACCTAAAGATCACAATACCTTCTATAGATATGCTCTTAGCACTTGGCACCTGGTTACAACAAGAATTAGGATGAGTCATCTAAGGATGATTTTAGACAAGAATCCGTTGCTATACAGGGTTTGGTGGAGAGCTACCAGTGCCTCCCAACTGTCAACCCAAACCTGTGTTCTTCTGAAGGACGCCTACAAAATCCCCTTGGGGGCGGAGGGGGGTGGGGGCTGTATTGTGGCGTCAATGGTTGGGTGCTCCGCTACTAGTTGAAAGGTTCATATCCCCTCAGAGGTGCCTTGGAAAGTAGCCTAGTAATCTACTCAGGAAAGTTTACATCCTTGAAAATCTAGGGAATAAAGTTATCCTTCACACACATGGAGTTGCCTATAAATAGGCTCAGACAATCACCTGTATTCCAACTGCCATGGTTAGCTAGGGCTAGTTCCTGTTGCACCAGCATGTGCTCCTATGAAGTATGTTTTCAACATGTTCTCTGAAGGAAGTGGGGACTCTCCTTTGAGAAGGTGTGAACAACAGCTTGACGTAATGGCAAGGCTATTGAAGAATCATTCACTTAAAAAGAATGAACCGTTTTAAGGTACAAATGAATCAATGGTGGCTTTTGTAAGGAGGAAATGAAGAGAATTGAGGAATCTCTATTTGTGGTTTACAAAGTAAGAGGTGTAGGTCAAAAAGCCAACCCTCTCCCCAGGCCTTTTCTGAGAATTTCTGAGTAAGTACTGCCATCGTGTGGTAAAAGCTAATTATTGCATACAGAATGGAAAACACACCACAGCCCACTGCAATAATACTGGTGAACTGGAAATCGCAGGTTAACAGCCGAAACATCACTCACCATTTGGAACCAGTTTGGGACAAAGGCATTGGAAAAACAGACAGCTGGTCAGTTGCTTCCCCTTTTCCTGCATTTTACAGCTGGGCCAAAGTTTCTTTGAGGCCAGTGAGAGAAATGTCTGGTAATGAAGTAACTCACATCGGGCCTTGTTTCAGGAAAGTCAGAGGTGAGGGGCTCTTCCAGGGCACTTACCAAATGGATGAACCCGGCCGCTGTTAGCCACGTACTGATAAATATGGAGAGGAGATTCACCAGCTTGATGGAATTACTGTGCAAAGGAGACAACAAGCAACATTTCCAAGTTACAAAGAGGAGACTTGGGCTGCCTTAGGGTAACAATGCCACTTCTAACCAGTCCACCTTTTCTCCCTCCCCAGGGAATGTGCAGGAAGATGGAGTGAAGTAGGGCAAGTGGGCAGGACACTGCAGCTGTGTCCTTAATCGAATATTTGTCCTATTTTTTTTATTTTACAAATTTTATTTCAAAGATGTTCAAAGCTACAGAGAAGTGAAAAAATAGCGCAATGAATGTTTTCATTAGCTTTCACCTAGCTAGACCCATTAATAACATTTTACCACCCTCGCTTTATCTCAATATAATCTTATTTATTTTCTTCCTTTTGGGGGTGGGAGGTTGAGTTGAACAGAGAGGTCTGGCTAAACCATTTGCAAGTAAGTCGTAGACATCATGCTAATAACCTCCAATTACTTCAAGCTCTAACTCCTAAAAAGAACATTTTTAAACAACATCATCATTCCACTAAAATAACAATAATAATAATGTGAATTAAATAGCATCATCTAATTTTCAATCTTTACATTTATCCCCTAACTCTAAATTATATTTATAAACATTTTCCTTTTTGCTTTCTGATCCAGGAACTAATCAAAGCTTACACACTATGTTTGTTCATTACGTTGTTTAGACCCACGTGTCAGGAAACATTCTCGGTCAAGGGCTGGATAGTAAATATTTGAGGTCATATGGTGTGTTTTTGTGACTGTTCAACTCTGCCAAGATAGCATGAAAGCAGACACCATATAAAGGAATGGATATAGTTGCATTCCAAATAAAACCTTGTTATTTACAAAAATTGCTAAAGGGCTACGTGTGGACCATGGGCTATCACATGTAAAGTGGCGCTTTGCTGTTGTAGTTAGGCAGGTCTCACTCACGGTGCTCTCATGGACGACAGGACAAAACACTGCCCTGCCCAGTGCCACCCTCAACAACCATTCCTGTGCTTGAGCTCATTGGTGTGGTCACTGCGACAATCCACATCATTCAGGATCTCTGTCTCTTTCTCTGACCTACATGGCCAAGCACGACGCGCTGCCTTCTCCTGAAGACTGCTGCTCCATGGGTGGCAGCAAGTCTCACCGCCCTCCTGGGAAGCAGCGACGTTGAGCCGTCCATAGTATAGAGTCAACATTCTTCTGCAACACTTTAAAAAGGTCTGTTGCAACAGAATGGCCCAATGCAACACGGGCAATTCCGGGCTTCTTCTTCCATTAATATTGATTGCAGATTCAAGGAAAACAAAAATCCCTGGAAAATGTTGATAATTGCCCCCACTTTGTTGTCATGCCGTGTAGTGGTCCAGTGGTGAGGACTTCTGTTTCCTTCATGTTGAGATGTGAGCCTTGCAGTGGTTAAGTCTTCATCAGGAAGTGCTTCAAGCCCTCTCGTCTTTCACCAAAAAGGCTTAGGTCGTCTGCCTACTGCAGGTTGTTAACGAGTCTTCCGCCAGTCCTGCTCTTCTTCATAAAGACTGCAGAAGTACGTTCATCATACTGATTGAGTAAGTACGGCCAAGGAATACAACCACGACAAAAGTCTTTCCTGACTTTAAACTACACAATCCCTCACCATTTGTTTAAATGAATGTTTCGTAGTCTAGGTACAGGTTCTGAATGAGCACACCTAAGTTTTCTGGTATGCTCTTTCTCTGTAATGTTACTCATTAATTGTCAAGATCCACACACTTGAATGTCTTTGCAAAGTAAATATTTTTGCATAGCAACATATAAGTAAGCATCTTTCTGATATTCTCTACTTGGATAGCAACAACAATGGCCATTGTTCAGTGCTCTCTTTTGAATCCGAATTGAATTTCTGGTAATTTCCTGACAATGTGAATATCCTGCTCCAGCCATTTTTACAATTATCTAATTACATGCAATTATCTAATATTAATATTATTTGATAATTTCTGCAGTGTGTTATCACCTTTATTCTAAATGAGTGTGAATATGGATTTCTTCCAGGAGATGGGATAGGTTGCTGTGCCTATTCTGAAATACAACGCTGTCAGGGATTGCATAGGCTAGGCTAGGATAGGATAATATCCATACACCTGCTTATTCAAATGTATGCACAAACTAGTAATGCCAAAGATGAAGAAATTGAAGATTTGTATCAACTTCTGCAATTGGAAATTGCTCAAACATTCAATCAAAATGATTACTGGTGATTGGAATTTAAAGAAGGAAATACATGACCTTGATGATAGAAATAGTATTGGGGATCATATTACCAGTGGCTTTTTCATTTCAATACCTTTTCCAACCACAAAAACACCAAGCATACTATATGGACCTCAGGAGAGTATAAGAATAAAATCGATTACATCTATGAAAAAAGATTATGGAGAAACTCGGTGGTCTCAGTCAGGATAAGGCGAACGCACAACTGTGGAGCAAAAGAGCCCTTGTCATGTGTGAGTTCAGGTTGAAACAAGCAAAAAATTAAACATGCCCCTGAAAACTTAAATAGAACTGGAATATATTCTTCCTGAATTTATACGCCATCTCAAGACTATTAGCAGTATTAAGCACTGGTAGCCTTAGAGAAGATAAGTTGTGGAGTGATAGCAAGAGCCTCATATGTGAAGAAAGCTAAAGGTCGTTAGAAATACAGGAAACAAAGAAAAGGGCATAACCAATGTCAGAAGAGACTCTAGCAGGTGCTCTACAAGGTGGTCAAAGTGCAGATCTGTCGGTGGGCAGCAGGTGATCAAGGTCTGAGAGTGCCGAAGGAAGACGTCCAAGATTCACTGAAGGCAAAGGCAAAACACAAGAGCCAGGAATTGGCGGGCTATCGATCAAAATGCTTCAATCCATGGATGCAGTGCTGGAGGTACCCATTTGTTTGTGCCAAGACATTTGGAAATATTTTTTCTTCTATAAACAACACATTCCTGATCCTGTTGATTTATTTTCAATAACATTTTACATTTATTTGAATCCAGCCCAATCTGTTTTGTAGAATGTTTCATAGTCTTCATTTATCTGATTCTTTCCTCATTGTCAGATTGTGTTGAAATATTTCTGTTAAGAATGCTCTGTCACATTGCCATCATATCAGGATGTCTGAATCAGTGACACTACATCTTGTCACTTGGTTAAGAGGGGGGGTGTCACCCACATACCTTCACAATTAACATGCTCCCTGGGGGTGAAACGTGGCAGGGGCTAGCAACCTAAAACTTGGCAGCCTGACCCCACCCGACAATGCCATGGAAGAAAGTTCTGATGATGGGTGTCTGCCAAAATTACCACTAAGAAAATTCTAGGGAGTGGTTCTGCTTTCTAACTTGATGGCAAAAAGTGTGGGTTTTGTTTTGTTTCAGGTGAGACTTTGAGACACCACTAATATCCTGCTCGCCAACAACCTCTCACCTAATAGGTTTGGCACTCACTTGAGTGGAGCGGCTAGAACCTACTAACATGTATGTTCCACAAGAGTAGGGGCCTTTTCTTAATCTCCTTCGGGTCCTAGAAGCAGTGATTTTCTATTTTCAGTAAGTTGGGCCTTTAAAAGTATCTACTGAATGTACTGGCAGTCTCTGCTGGGAGCTGCGTCCTGTACACTCAGTGGGTTCAGTCTACTAGAATGCAGCTGGCAACAAGCTGCTTTTCCCTCCAAAGTTTTCCACTGGACTTAAGTGCTATGTCCATTTTTCTCTTCCATCTTCAGTACTCTCCAGCACTGCTCTTTTACATAAACTCCTGAAACCATCATGATGGTCAAGTTTATGTACTGTATCCTTGTATATATACTATTACTCGGTTGGAAAGCTCTTTTCCGTCTGTGCAAATACTTCCTGTTTTTCAAGGACAAGGTCAGTCTACATCTCCTGCATTGCTCGGCGCTCTCAGGTTGTAGATGCTGCCCTTGTCAAACATCTGCTGGATGATCGGCCTGAAGGCGAAGGGGGAGATGTTCAGCTTGTTCCGAAGGGTGGCTTCACTGGCACCCACTGTGTCTGCAGACTTGATCAGCTGCATGTCACTCAGGATTGCAATGGTGCCTCTGGAGAACTTCGTGGTGATGCCCAAAGCCTGGAATAAGGGGGTCTTTCGGGACTCAGGCCCGTGTTCTGGGCCAGTACAGTCACCTCACACAGGGCAATGCCACCAGCCCGGTGGCAGTTGGCACCTTGCTGGTCAGCAGCATGTGGCGAACACAAACCCACAGTCCCCCAGAGAGGAGGCAACAGTCTCCCCAGAGACTGTTCTCCAGGTGCCCTCGGATGGCCGTGCGCATCATGCCTCAAGATGTCCTTCAGAACCTCAGCCTTCCTGCGGAGGGACATGCAGATGTGCTGCATCTGCTTGGAGGCCATGTTGTCGATTCCCACGATGAAGCATTTTGTATGATCATCCAAAAGTTGGATTATTGTAAGGAAGTCGTTGGACTTCCAGGTCGCCCTGTCTGACCTGGGTATCATGGTGGTACGTCAGGGATTAAAGACAGGCTTTAAAGACGATGTCACCCTAGGCAAGAGAAGCTGTTTGAATTTTTAAGGAAGGCTGTGTCTCGTCCCACACTCTGTGCATGGGATATGAAAAGGACCCAAGGGGAGGAGAGATTATCTAAAGATGTTGGTTGACTTCTTGAACCACCACAGAAGAGAATGGAAAAGGAGGAATTCTGAGGACTATAGATCCCAACTACACCATATCCCAAGGAGCGCAGCATAGGAGCTATGTGTGGTCGACTGTAAATCAAGCAGCTTTAAAGACAGAGCTCTGGGGGAGGTTGGGGTCAGTGGTTATAGGACAAGCATGGGACCCAAGTCCAGTTTCCCTTTTTCTCCCTATATTTCATTTACACAACGAAGCAGAAGGACCTGTGATCTTAATTTTCCAGCACTGATTCTGAAAGAGCTCAGAGAAAGAATTAAATATACATGTTTCAATGTTGTAGAGGCAACTGGTCTTTTGAGATGTGTAATAAAATTTTCTTCTAGTTCAAAAATTAGGCTAGACAGCAATAAAAGTGCCCATGCCATTTTCCAGAGTTGCCATAATATAATAATTATACTTCAAATGAGTGTTTGATCAAAAATGAAAAATAGAGCAAAAAAACATCCCCGGCTGCTACTCTGTAAGCCTCTGAGTTTAGAGAGTAAGAAATAGATGACAAATGGGCAGCCAGTGGCAAAGGAAGAAATCCCCAGAAGCTGTGTTGTTCATCTTCTCAAAGGATAACCAAGTACCAAGTTGATTCAGTTAACATACTCTTAGATCCTTGAGGCCTGAAAAAATTAGCGTCCCACCAACAACCACTTGGAGCCCTCTTGAGATATTAAACCGACTAAAGCCTCTGTGCCTCTTGGCGCTTTGGAAAAACAGCCTAAATATGGTGATTATTAATCTCTACATGATTGTCACAGTGATATTAATAGTGCTTAAGGGAGCTCTTTCTGTATGTAGAACATTTAATCACTGTTGCTGAAACAGCCCAGGTCCAGCTCTGTAATCTGATTATTTTTATGACATCAGCATCATTTGTAACGTGCTTTACAAATTAAACCCTACAATCAGGCAATCATCAGAGAGCCATGGGCAAAAGATGCAAAATTAACTCTTGTTTGGACTCTGTGTCCATCGTCTGAAATTCAAAGGTTGCTAGGTTCAGGGGTGTTCTAGGAAAGATGGAGGCATGTGTCTGGGACAGAATTATGTCTTCCACTGGAAAAAGATGCTACTAATGATAGTCATAGTTTTCAAGGTCAAGGTCAGAGGTCTGGACCAAATTGTAAGTTTCCAGAAGATAAGAATCATTCTAGAAAGGATTCTATCCATATTCCCATGTCTTGAGGGAGGAAGGAATTGTCACCTCATCAAGGAAGCCTGACCCATTCTAAAGTAAACCTTTAGTGTGCTTTGCCAAGAGTAATCATTGGCCATTAGAGTCTCTCACATCAGTACACAGAGTGAGTCATTAAGTGTCGACACAAAGTCCTTGTAGGGCTTTTACAGATTCTTTCCCCAGAACTCCACAGACACTGGGAGAGATAAAGTCTGGCTCCTTTGAGACCCCAGCTGTAAATACTGAGCTTTTGTGGTCAGCATTGTCTTTGGTGTATTTCTCAAGATATGAGAGGGTACCGCCCAAAAATGGAACCCCCCCAAAAGCTATGTATTTAATTTTTTTTACAAAACAACCTTATTACTTCCAAAGTACTCTCTATTACACTTAATACATTTGTCAAATCTGAAATTCCATTCTTGGAAACATTTCTCAAACTCATCCCCCATTTTTTTCTTCCCCTGCTCCACATCATTGAATCGCTGTCCTTTTAGCCCCTCTTTATTCATGGAAGCAAAAAGAAGTCGTATAGAGCTAGGTCAGGTGAGAAAGGTGCGTGGGGCAAGAGAAGCATGCTTTTTTTTTTTTTTTGCCAAAAACTGGTGCACTGAGATGGCTGTACAAGCAGATGCATTGTCATGGTGGCAAAAGCAGTACTCTGTGTGCCACAAAACAGGCCTTTTTTGTTGCGCGCTGTTATGCAAGCTTTTCAGAGCCTCTAAATAGAAAGGTTGATTAACAGTCTGACCTGGCGGAACGAATCCCAAATATACTATGAGTCAACATCAGTGGTGTGTCTTGGTTCCTAAGACCATCGGATACATGCGTTTTCCCGTGGTTTTAGGTGACCCCTGTGAAAGGGTCATTTGACTCCCAAAGGGGTCGCAACCCACAGGTTGAGAACCGTGGTCGATAGTTCGTCCCTTTGGGAAGTTGCTGGACATTCAGAATGAGGTTTGTCATCAATCAACATTTTACCTTTTTTGAAACAAGAAAACCATTGGTACGTGCGTTTTCCCCATAGCACTGTCCTTGTAAGGTGTGTTCAACATCACAACAGTTTCTGTGGCATTTTCCTGAGCAGGAAACAAAATTTCACAGCTGCACACTGTTCTCTTAAATTGGCCATCACCAAAAAATCGGTGAAATTGCTTTCACTAAAAAATTCAATGTGACCAGAGAGAGCCTTCCTAGGTTACACCACTGGTGCACTAACTCAGAGCGAGTTGCTCAATGCTCACCTAGCAAGAAAAATGTGTATTGCAAAAGCTCTGCCCAGTGGAGCTTTTTTCCATTTTGGGGGGTAGGGGATGGGTGGTAACCCCTCATATGTTTTGGTAAACACTGAAAATGTTATCTGCTTTCTATAAAGAAGCACACATTTGTCTCTGCTCTGTTGTTCTTCTCTTTTCCCACTTGTTTCTGGCTGAGAGAATAATCACATTCTGCTGGCCTTACTTTATTTTATTACTAATATTATTGAACAGATATAAAATACACCCCTCTACCCATAACTCCAAATGAGGCGAATGGTCTGAACCATAAGATGATATAAAGTCAATTCCTATTAACTGTACCTCTGAACTATCCCTAGAGCCTACGTGTGCATTTCCTTCTTGACTTCCATGGCCTAAGGCTGTCTTCCTTAACACCCTTGTCTGAATTCTTTCCTTCACAACCCCCATCTCCTATGTTCGGTCTCTTCTGTGTAGCATTGTTTTACACTTCAAACCCAATTAACAGAATAGCTGTTAAGTACAGTCAAGTTGGTCCCAACTCATAATGACCCTATGTACAGGAGAACCAAGCACCACCCAGTCTGGCACCAGCCTCACAACTTTGAGCCCAGGGTTGCAGCCACTGTGTCCGTCCATCTTGTCAAGGGCTTTCCTCTTTTTCACGGCCCCTCGACTTTACCAAGTATGATGTCCTTTTTCCAGGGACTGGTCTCTTCTGATAACATGTCCAAATTATATGAGACCAAGACTCACCATCCTTGCTTCTAAAGAGCATTCTGGCTGTACTTCATCCGAGCCAGATTTGTTTGCTCTTTTGGCAGTCCACGGTGCCTTTAATACTCTTCAGCAGCACCACAGTCCAATGCACGCCTTCTTCTTCAGTCGTCATGGTCCAGTGCCAACTGTCATCTGCGTCTGAGGAAATTGAAAATGCCATGACTTGGGCCAGGCACTCCGCAGTCCTCAAAGTAACGACACTTTAAAGACGTCTTTTGCAGCAAATTTATCGAATTAATGTGTTGGTTGATCTCTTGATTGCTCCTTCCAGGAGTATAGACTGTGGATCCAAACAAGATGAATTGCTTGGGTCCAGGATGAATTCCTTGATGGCTTCCATCCTTTTTCGGTTTATCATGATGTTATCTACTGGTCCAGTTGCGAAGATTTTTGTTTCCTTTACATTGAGTTATAATCCATAACAAAGACTGCCATCCTTAATCTTCAACAGCAAGGGATTCGAGCTCTTGTCTACAGATGGGCTTTGGGTCTCCACTCCAACTGCCCATTCCACACTATCCTCAGATTTTTGCAGCCATTGTGTTAATTAATCTCATTAAGGGTCTTCCTATTTTTCCCCCGGCCTTCTATTTTATTAAGCATGGCATCCTTCTTCAGGGATTGGTCCCTTTTGATAACACACCCCCCCACCCCCGGTATATGAGATGAAGCTTCATCATTGTTGCTTCTAAGGTGCATTATGGCTGTAGCCTTCCAAAACAGGTTTGCTCCTTCTTCTCGCAGTCCATGGCACATGCAGTATTCTTCACCAACACCATAATTCAAAGGCATTGATTCCTTTTCATTCTTCCTTATTCGTTGTCAAGCTTTGCATGAATATAAGGTCATTAAAATACCATACCTTGGGTCAGACACGCATTAGTCTTCAAAGTGACATCTTGATACTTTATGCTTTTACATATTGTTTAATTTTTACAGTGAACATCTTCTAATTCAATAATTAGAGAAACAAGTTATTTGCATTTTGAAAAAATACTCAGTAACCTGGTTAATCATTAACCACTATATTAAAGGACGTATAAAATCAGTCTTTTATCACAGCTGCTTACTTTGCTCTGAGGTTCAAGTAAGTGTCCTTTCGCTTTCAAGGCTGTGAGCCAAAGAATTGCCCAAAGCTCAGCAAATTACCGGGTGTCCGCCCGTCTCTTTAACAGACTCAATGTTCGGGATAGAATCTGTTCGGCCCTTCTGAAGTCCCTGAGCGGGACAGAGGATTAACAGGCTTGACTGCTAATCGAAAGGTACGGGTTTGAGTCCACCCAGAGGTAATTTTCAGAAAGGTTTTGAGAGCTGCTTCTGAAGAACAAGAAGAAAGAGCCGCTGAAAGCACCATGGAGCACAGTTCTACCCTGACAGTCATGAGCACATCATGATTCGACAGGAGCTAGTTTTTGGTTGGCTAACTATTTAAAGAATGGCCTCGTGCCGGCTGTGTAACTCTGCTTTACTTCTTTCATCTGTGCTTGCTTTGTTACTCTGTTCTCTTGGGTTTCCTTCCTGCTGACCTCTCAGTTCTTTAACATTTTCCCTTTCTCTTCACAGGCTTATCTGCTCTGTTTCGTCCAGCTCTTGGACAAGCGAAGCAGCCAAGGAGCAGAACAAGAAACAGCTATTGAAAATCATTTGTTCAAATCGAATCTTCAAGACCTTCATCTATATCCATGGCCACAGATGAACAGAGATCCACTATATGAAAAAGCCAAACAAAGTTTCCTTCAGGATAATGATGTGGCTGCACGCACTGTCTTCTAAGACTACTATTAAAACAACACATGCTGAGCTATGGTGATGCCCTCCACAGAAGAAGGCAATACAGAGGACAACACTGAAGATATACTCCGGGGAGAGAGGGAGGCC
>NW_022103968.1:70513097-70528472 GCF_000313985.2 Echinops telfairi
CTGGTTCTGTTTTGTTTGTTTTATTATGTTTTGTTTTTTGTTTTTGTTTGTTTATCTTTTGCCCTATGTCTATCTATATAAGATAGGCAGGATGAACAATCCTGAGGAGAAAACTATGGGACTGGTGGTTCTGGGGAGGATATTGGAGAGGAGTGGGTGGAAAGAGGGAATGGGGATCCAACAAACTCAAGATAAGGGAAAAACAAGAGATCTAAAACTGATGGTGAGGAGGGTGTATAATGCCAAGTGGGGCTTGATCAAAAGCATCGTATCTGAGAGGAAATACTGAGAGTGGAATGGAGAGTAAGCATGATAATGGGGGAGCAGGAAGGTGAAAGGAAGTAAAGGAAAGAAATAGGAGGCAAAAGCTATTTATAGATCTATAGCTATAGGCATGTATATATGTAAATATATAGTGAAAGGGATAAAGGTCAATGTACATATATTTATATGGTAAATATTAAGACAGCAGATGTACTTTGGGCCTGTACTCAAAGCCTCCCTTAACACAAGAACACTTTGTTCTGATAAGCTGGCACTCTTTGATACTCACCTTCCCTACACAATCACTGAAGACAAAAATGGGTGCATAAGCAAATGTGGTGAAGAGAGCAGATGGTGCCGGCTATCCAAAGGTATGTCTGGGGTCTTAAAGGCTTGAAGTCAAACAAGTGACCATCTAACAGGGAAGCAAATAAGCCCACATGGAAGAAGCATACCAGCCTGTGTGATCATGAAGTATCAACAGGATCAGGCAACAGGTATCAAAAGATCCAAAACAAACAACTACACCAATGCAAAAGAGGTGGGTTAGCATGGAGACCCAAAGCCCATCTATAGACAATTGGATATCCCCCCAGAAGTGGTATAAGGAAGGGATGACCAATGTGTAGCATAGCACCGACGAATCACACATCATGCCTCTAGTTGCTGAATACTTCCCCCACCCCACCAACTACCATGACCCAGTTCTACCTCACAAATCTGGCTAGACCAAAAAAAACACATTGTTACAGATAAGAGCTCTGGACACTGGGAATTCAGGACAATAAAAACCTCAGGAACAGTAATGGGAGTAGTGATATGAGGGTAGGAGTATGGTCAGGGAGGGGGAAGGTTGTGAAAGGGGGTGCCCATCATGAGATTGGATATAAAGCCCTCTCCTCTGAAGGGGATGAATAACAGAAATGTGGGTAAAGGGAGACAATGGAGATTGTAAGATATGAAATAATAATAACAATATATAATTGATAAGGATTCACAAGAGTGGGAGAGTGAGGGAGGGAGGGGGAAAAGGAGGAGCTGATACTAAGGGCTCAAGTAGAAAATGTTTGGGAACTGATGATGGCAACATATGTACAAATATTCTTGATACAATTGATGTATGGAATGTTATCAGAGCTGTAAGACCCCCAATAAAATGATTTATAAAAAAACAAGGACAAAAAAAGAATCATGAGGGAATTGTAGAAAATTCCATGCTCTATATAAACTAAGGCTCCCCTTTCTCAGATCTGAACTTGGCTCTGTACAGAGGAATCCGAGATGAACCAGGCCCTTAGAAAGAGATTGGGCCCAGACACTTGCCCTAAAGCCTTTAAAGTCCTTAAAATTAGATAAAGTTTTGTTGTTGTTTGGTTCATATGGTTTGTTTTTTACTGCTTATTAAGAATTGAGTGAAAGTTTGGAGAGAAGATCATCAGTTTTGTCTTAAAAAATCCATACACATTTGCTTCACCTCCTTCATCGCAACCCCCACAATGTGACATCTTGTACCCCACTCGTTTCTGTGTCCCGTGTCCATTCCTTCTTTGTTCCCAATCCTTCTGAACTTTGTTTTTTGGTTGTTGTTCTTTTAAATGCTGCCCTTTTGATTTCAGATGACTGATTATTCTAAGGTATGCATACTTCGTTAATGTCATTGCCCCCCTTATTGAACTATCAATTTTTTGGTTGAAAATTGAACCATGTGGGTGAATTCATGTCTAGAACTAAGGGGGACTAAAGGCCATAGCCTTGGGGTTCCGTTCGTCTCTATCTGAGCAGTGAGCTTGGTTTCTTTGTCCTGTTCCACATGCTTCTTCCACCCTATCCAAGACCTTCTAAGAGGATCCCTTTGGGAGCAGTTGGTAATGGTGGCTGGATTCTATCTAGTCCTCCCAGAGTTATGGAGATTGATGCTCGCGTGGCCTAGTAGTCCACTGGACTGATTGTTTCAGTGTGTCTTTGATTTCCATCACTCCTCTTCCTCCAGACAGGAAGAGACCAATACTTGCATCTTCAACGATCACCCACGAGATGTGAAGGCCCCAGTTACTACTCACCAAAATAAAATGTAGAATAATGGCACTATCAGCCCCTGGAGGTGCTGCCATGACTCAGGGCTACAAAGACAGTGCTTACACTTTCTCCGAGATTATGGGCTATAGCACACAGTGTGTAGTTTACAGGGAGGCACTGAGTAGTGTTTTTTTCTGTAAAGGGGGAAGTGGGCCAAATACATTTTGGAACCTATGATATGGAATATTGTTTTGTGAACTATGGTATGCCAATTGACTTTGGTGTTCCTTGAGACTGCGGTCCTGCACCATCCACACTACCCAACCACCCCAAACCAGTGAGCAATTCGTTCCATCAAGGAGTTCAGTCATGTCTGATAAGTGTTCATAACTTTCCTCCTGTATGCTTCACCCATTCCTGGATATATTTCCGCTCCTTGTACACCTGGGGATCCTTTTTGTCCACTGCATAGAACATAGCATTTACTAAATATTGATAACATTATAGACTACTATTAAAAAGAAGAATGTTTGATGCTGAAACCAAGGTTATGAAATGTGATGAGTGGAAAGACACACTATTAAAGAACTCTATGGCATCAGATGTTCTTTTCTCAATTTGGCTAATTGACAGTGAATTTCCTAAGTTTCAAAGAGATGAATAATTTGGAAGGAGAGATCAATTTGGAGTTGAAACAAAAAAAATCACAGATAACACCCAAAGAGGGAAGCCAATGATTGGTTTACACTTGTTGGAGATGTCAGATTCCAGAAGCTAAGGCCCAGCCTCCATTACTGGAAAATCAATGCCGAATCCAGGCCCTCAAAAATGCAGGTATCTTAACTTCAAGTAACAAAATACAGAGGTGTTCTATATTAAAGCATTTCTCAACCACATTAGGGCCAACAAGAAAGGAAATGTAGCAGTGAGCTTCTTAAGTGTAATTTCCTGTAAGAGAAATTCATGACCTGGACTTACTCTCTATTACAGTGTGTCCAAGCTCTTTTTATTAGTTTATTCATCATGATGGCCCTGGTTTCAGGCCAGCCCTGTGAGCCAGCAGGTCATCAGGAAAGGGATCCTCCAGGGGATTTTTCTGCTGCGCCCCCCAACCCCTTGCATTTTTGAGATCATAACACAGTTAACAGAAGCAGCTATGGTATCTGCAGTGGAAGGTTGTTAGCTTTTTCCCAAAAGGCAATTCACAGAGAAGCCCCGGGGGCTATGTTGGATATAAAATGAACATCTAAAATGTACTTTAAAATGAAATGATTTTCTGTTTGCCATATGAGGTTGTGATTGCCTGGCGAAGAGCATTGCTTCTATTGCTTTTACGGCCAGATTCAATTTCTTATTTAGTGATGTTATAAAGGGGCGATTTAGAACCGGGCAGCAAGGACTTCCCAATCAATGAGCAAACCCATCCCTCATCTGCTGGGTATGTATCCATGGTTGAACTCAGAGCAACTTGCACCATGCCCACATGACATACTCCATAACTGCCCTGGCCTCTCACATGCACATCTGACGCTCTCTGCCCCACTGTTCCCACAGCCCTCCGGAAGAGAGGAGCCTCAACTCTAGCTCTGCCACCTGCTAATGCCTGTCTTCAGTCACTATTGCTGCAGATGGAGGACTCTACCTTCATTGTGCCGAAAGCAAACACCCCTGATATTTACAACCTGGAACGAGGGCTTGAATGAGGGAAATAGTGAGAAATAACAATCTTACCTTGTTTTAAGGATATTCAGAAACTGCAAAATTTCTGAAAACTGTATCAGTCTGAGAGCTCTCAAAAATCTCAAACCTGGAAAGGAAACAAAATAGAAATGCATTTTTTTTAATGTGAGATGTTCAATGCTTACACTGGCCTTTTGATTTACAGCCACCAGGACGAAGGGGGACATAGCTCTTGCAGAGGATCCAGCGTCTGGTCATTGAATGTGCTCTTCCATCCCAATTCTTGGGTGGTATAATCTCAGGTAGACAAACTGACTAGTTAAAAGTGGCCTCTTAGTGGCCCCTGGAAGGGAAGAACTGGTAGAGAGAGCCCAGTTTATTAAGGATTCTCAATTGTCATCCTCCCGTTTAAAGATTTGTTTCTACGTCGCCTAATGATCTGGATGGATTTCATGAGGAGTTGTGATCGCTAAGGATAATCCCTGTGCTAAGAACAGAGGAAGCACAAGACAATGCTAAGATTAGAAGATGATACTGGAATGAAAAGGCTCAAGAGTTAAAAAGAGTCATACCCAAACAGATGAACAGTAATCTCAGAAAGCAAAGAACAGATGAAACCCACACTAGAAATGCAATGGAGACCAAGCCTGTGAATAACATGTGTACCAAAGAGAAACACAAATAACACTTAGATCATAAGCAACGGCCAAAGCTTAATAGGAAAGAACTTCTTAGATGTGAAAAAATAACTTAAGATCAAAAGGTAAAAGTAATGACCCATTCTTAGAAACCAATAACAAAAGAAATCTGACTTTTTCCCTTCAAATTTGAAGTATTAAATTAATTGACATCATGAAAGCAGTGGTGGTAGGTGGGAGGGTATAACTGTCATTAATTAAACTAGCATCCATTTGTTCTCGATAGCAATGTGTTAAACAATAACTGAGCTACACTCAGAATTTTGAGATCCAAGATGTTTATACCCAGTGAAGTGTTTATTCCACTAAAGTTAGTAAAAAGCTTGCGTGACAAACTTCTGCGTGTAATTCAGTTAAAATATAAGGAGCCCTGTTGGGGTAAGGATTAAAGCATTTGGGTGCTAATGTAAGATGGAAGACCCTAATCCACAAGTTGCTTTGTGGGACGTCTGCCTATTATTAGGGTTGTGTCAGGTTGGTGGCACCGGGATTCTCAGTGTTTTGACAGTGAAGGCCTAGCAATCCCTGTCTGTGGTGACCTACCACAATGTAATTAAGTCCACAATGAAATCTGTTGTGAGCAGCCGATCAGATGTAAAAAGATGAGGGCAGAATACAACCCCTTGACTCTGGTCACAAGTTTGAAGAAGGAAGTTTCCTTAAGGATGTGACCTCAAAACTCACTGCCATTGAGTCGATTCTGAATCACATCGATCCTATAGGACACAGTAGAGCTTTCCCTGTGTGTCCAAGGCTGTACATATTTATGGATGGGAGCGGAAAACCTCATCTTTCTCCTGTGGATCTGCTGGTGGTCTCCACTTACTGACTGCAGTTATGAGACCGACTCATCACCCCCTACATCACCTGTGGATGTGTCTGCTTTGTGCTAAGTCTGCATCCTCCATCTGACCCGGCAACCTCCAGTATTTTGGACTTGACCCAACAGCCTGCCATATCTCCTGCCATCTGATGTGCCCATCTTAGCTTCATTTGCCTTTGCAGGCACACGGCTGATCTGCTGACCTTGCATTCATCCATCCTCTTCTGCAGCCATCCACCTATGGTGTTCTCATAAATCCTGGGTCCATTGGTCCCCCAAAGCTACATGAACCAGGAGAAATCTCCAGCTTAAGCTAGGACTCATAGGCTTGGAACCTGCCTAGACTTGAGATGGATTTTCTGACTCTGAAACTGTATGAGTCATTTTCTTGATCTAAATTTCTGTCTTTAGAAGGTGTGTGTGTGTGTGTGTGTGTGTGTGCACGCACACACACATTGGTTTTGCTTCTAGAGAAACCAGCATAAGACTGCTCTCCTAAAATCCCAGCCTTAGAAATACTATGGAGCACTTCTACATTCTACTTTGCCCTGTATGTTTGGTTGGAGATACATACACATGTACATATATACATATGAGTGTGTATCCACGTATTCAAAGTCTCAGAAAATGTCACTTGTTAAATTTGTGCAAAAAATATTGAAACCATTATTGCTGTTCGGTGCTGTTGAGTCATCTCCAACTCCTCCCAACTCAATGTACAACAGAGCGAACCACTACCGGGTCCTACATCATCCTCGTGAGCGCTTTTGCACCTCCGCCCAATGCTGCAGCCACTGTCGAGTCATGTCAGATAAAGTCTTGTCATCCTCACTTCTAAGGAGCATTTGGGCTATACTTCTTTCAAGATAGATTTGTTTATTCTTATGGCAGTCCCCGTTACAATTCAGAAGATGAGGTGGGTTGGTTAGGAAGTATATTTTTAATCAAATCTGTGCTCTGAGACTTTACCTGACAAAAGTGTGTTGATACTCTTGGGAAAATCAAATGATCTAACCTGGGCTCAGTCTTGGCTAATGGTCTAAACCATACAAGTGGACAAGTGGGCAGGGACATAATACTATCTTTATAATCCTATCATTTTGTTACTTATTTTAATATAATTTAAACTCTGAAATAAAATACTTTTGCTGGGGAAATATAAAATGTCTATAACAGTACTGAGAAGTTGAAAAGTTGAATGCATCAAAAACCATGAATTACATACTCTTCTTAAAAACAGAAACATTGGTGGGATGGCTGGTTAAGCATTGGGCTGCTAACTGCAAGTTCAGCTTTTTTAACCTACCAGCAACTCTGCGAGAGAAAGATGTGACAATATACTCCCATAAAGATTTAAAGACCTGGAAACCCTGGGCTTCTCTGTCATATAGGGTCAGGATGAGTCAGAATCAGCTTGATAACAGTAGGTTTGGTTTTCTGGTTGGTAACAAAAAATAAAGTAGGTGATGTCAAGTCCAAATAGTTTGTGAGTGAGTTTCTTTACACCATAAAGAAAGCCTCAATTCTCAAGTAATAAAAACAATCTCCCCTTTTCTGTGTTCCAAATGGGTTTAGAAACCTGGCATTCCCTGGACACAAGCATCTCACATCGCAGAAACGTCATACATTTATTTTAAAGGCTTATCTCACTAATGACTGACTATACTAACCCTGCATGTCAAACTGTGTTAAAGGATTCATTTGAATGAGTTGTACTGGATACAATAGGATGCCACCCAGACTCCTTCTTCAGGCTGCCCCATTGGTTTCTCCCATCCTGATAGTGGCTTGCTGATATCTCTAGAGGAATTGCAATCTGCTCAGAGGAACCAGATGCATCATTCCAGGTGCTGAGCTGCTCCAGGGCACCAGCTCCACCATGGCGTGAGCGGACTCTATCCAGTATGGGGCTTTCTCCCTGTGCAGATGCTGTTCCCAATAGCACATCCCAACAAATGTCTTATGTGCAAATCCCCGCCTCTGGCTTTCCAATTACCAGCTGCCATTAGGTCAGTCTTGATCATGGCTGCCCTGTGTGTCTCAGAGGAGAACAGTACTCCATAGTTTTCAGTAACTGACTTTCTAAGGCATTTCTGGGTGGACCAGAGCGTCCAATCTATTGGATTAATGGCAACATACAGGAACAATTTGCACCACTGAGGGCTCCTTATCTTTAGCATATTCAGCCTGAAATATGAGAAAATAAATTTTATTGCAGAGACACAGGAATAGTTAAATATTACTAAATTTAGGTATCTAATTATTTGTGCCAAAAGGTTTATCAAAGGAGAATATGAGATCAATTGTGATTTTTTTAAATGTCACCATTGTTTCTCTTAAAATACTCTTAGTAACTCACATAAAAAAGCTTATTTCCTTAATGTGATTTTTAAAAACCCATTTCAAACCAAAAGATGATGGTATATCTAAGGTGTTCTAATTAACATTAATGCCAGAAAATGATATCCGCTCTACAGTGTTTTTCTTTACCAGTGTAATAAGGAAAGAAAAGGAAGTGTGGTAGGAAAAGGAAAATAAAATCAACAAAAACATATGTTATTTGAGAAGTTATTTTCTGAATATGGGGATGCTCACAATGGTTCTTTGTTCAATGGCTTCTTCACTTTACTCTATTTTGGCTTAAGAAAAATTTCACAGAAATATTCTACTTTCAGATAGCAGGGGATCTATACAATATACACTATATCTATGCACACACATATGTGGTCAATCCCCAGAGTCCAGGTAATAAGGCCATTGCCAAGATGTGCCTGGAGAAAAGATTCTTTTCATGAGAACTGCTGAGATTTGCCCTTCTGGAGTTTTAACTTGCTTGGCACCTGTGATTTCTCCCATTTGGAATGGCAATGTCAGTCTTGCGCCCGTAAGCAGATAATTCATATCCTACGATTGTCCCAGAATTGAACATCACACTCATAATTGACAGAAATGACTCAGAATATGAGACTATAATTAAAGCTAATGTTGGGATAAGTAGTAGAAGAAGGTAATCATATGTATCCTTTATGCCTAGTTGCCAACAAAATAGCCCTGCATCTCTATCTGAATGAATGAAGAGAGAGCCACACACGACCCATAACTCAGTGAGCTAAGAGCTCACATTACTTAATAACCACAATAACCAATCACATATTCAAGAATGCAGAAGTCACATGAGCTGCACTTACCACAAAACAATAGAATAAGAAGATAACCCAAGTACAGTCCAAATGAAAAATTGTAGAGAAGTATACTTTATTATATAAAGACTTCTTTATTGATAAAGAAGTCAGCACAAATCAGAGAAACATAATGAAATGTGGAGAGACTAATTGGTAAATGATGGAGAAATGGTTTAAGTAGTCACCTCTATACCATAATCAAAATAAATTTGAGGTAAAGATTAGATGTTTTAAAAAAGAATCCAGATAAAGCTAAAGAAAATATCATAATATTATATAAAATTGTGACAGTGATGTGTTAGGGGTGAGACTTTTATTTCTTTCATTGTCTGCAGTTTTTTCAAATTGTTGATAACATTTACATTAAACTTCCTATTTTTATTCATAGTTTTATGTTTTTCATTTTTGTTGTACAGTGGCAACGACTTAATTATGTACACTTTCTAGTCTTCAGACCATCAAGAATTTTAAACTCAGAGGTGAAAGAACACATACAATTTTATTTAAGATATTAGGTCAGACACTATCACGTATCAAAATTCTATATATATTTTAACATAATAATGAAGATAAAGATAATCTACTAGAAAATACTTAAACCAAATACAATAAGGATAATTTTTAATAAGGTCAGCTATATCTGTAATGAAATATAATTCTATAAGTAATTTTAAAAGGTCAACAATTATAATTAATCAATGAATCAATGTTGAAGCAGGAAATATAACTTGGCAAACAACCATTAGAAATAATTGTACTTGGATGAAATTTTTTAGTGCAAATTAAACAAATACAGTAAGTACTAGGTTTTTCTACTTAACTAACAACATATTTGAATTTCACCCAATAGAACGATGCTATTATGAAATCATCTTATAATTTCAGGGTGGAATTGTGAAAATAATTCAGCAGTATGAATCACACTAATTCTATTTCTTGGGAGATGGCTTAAGAAAATAAAACAAAATATGGTAAAATGCCACAGTCATAAAGATGTTCACTGAAATGCTACTTGTTAAACAAAAAAAAGGAAACAATCTACTATTAAAGACATCTTCTTAAATCTAATCTAACTTCTTCATGGGACATTACGCAAGCTCAAGACTCAAGTAACAATAAGGAAAATACTTAAGATATAATGTTCTTTGTGACAAAACCATGGAAACCATATGAAAAAAGTTAAAAACTAGAAGGAAATGGAAGAGCATGACATTCATGTGTTAGGGGAGATTTTCTATTTCTTTCAAACTCTAGTTGGTTTTAAATTTCTGTTCTATTCATAATTTCATAAATTTTATCTTTGGTGTACACTGACAAGTCAGGCCATTTGTTTCTAAGCCATGGGCTCATGTCAAAGATTCGGTATCTTTTGGTAAAGGCCTGAAAGGGTGGGGGTGCTGAGGGGAGGGGCGCGGGGTGGAGTAACAGCTGCTGTCCCTTTAGAAAGCCGTACCCAGGACACGAACAACCAGGTACCGGTCTCCAAAGATCAAGTGCATGGATTTTCAGCAATGTCCAAGCAGACAACAACGGAATTCTACGTGTCTTTCGCAGATGAAAGAAAAAATTGCAGACATTGCAGGGTGAAAAAGAATGAAGTGCCATTCACCTTTCAGAGTGTCTGTTAGCCCTAGAGAGAGAAGACGCCTGCGATTGTGCAGGCAAGGCTCCGGGCCGACACAAGGATGAAACACTGCAAAAGCTAACCCTCCACAGCCAAGGTTAGGCAGCTGGCAGGGTTCCCAGGTTGCTATTTGCCATACCCTCAAGTCTTTAATCTTTTAAATCCAAAAAAATAATTACAGGAAATCCAGAAAGCTTCCAGTAAACCTCCACAGTTCCCAATCTCTCTATCCCACATAGATTATAAAGTGCAATGATTTTTGGGGTGCCTGTCCAAGTGACAAGGTTCTCCTCTACCGTCCAGATCAGACCATGGACAGAGTTATCAGGGAAATGGCTAACTTGTGGCAGCTCCTTCGGGATGGTCCCCCTGCGCCCTGCTATCTCACTGTGCCCACCTCCATCATGGCCAGTGCACCCGCCTCTCCGCCCCAGATGGAGGGCGACAACTGCCTTTCTGGTTCTCAAATACCCCCCGGCTTTTGTGCTTCCCCGGGAACTTCTGTTTTATAGACAGTGCTGGCTTCTTTGACCTTTCACAATCTTTTCCTTGGTGCTCTTTAGTCTGTTTGTCCTTCCATTTTATACCAGTTTTGCTTCCTAATCTAACAGATACTCGATGTCAGTTTAGATTCACACCAGGGCCACCGCCCCTCATGTCCGCTCCTTGATAAACTCGCGCACACTCTGAGGTTCTCCTTCTAGACCAGTCATTTGCAGCTCTAGACTCCAGTCGTGAGCAATCCTAAGTGACTGCTTCAACTGCCTTCTATTTATGTTTCCTTCGAGTAAATAAATATTAATGATTTTACCTCTTCAATCCGTGTGAAATAACTAAATTTCCCTGCCTCTTTGACAGAACCATGGTCCAAGATATTATTACCTCTAGCTTGTTTCCATTGTTACGCTCTTAGTAGACCAAGTCCTCATGTCTTTTGTCCAGAAAGCAGTCAGAATGATCTCTTACTTTCATTTTTTTTAATTTTCAGAATGATTTTTTGAAATATCCAAGAGATCACAGAGTTTCAAATGGTTTCTATCTCACTAAAAACAAAATTCCATTTCCTTACTTTGCTTTGAAAGGCTTGACACAATTTAGTCCCTGTTCCCTCCATAGCATTCACACCCTGCTCACCTTCCCACCCTCCCACCACTGTCCCTGCTCTGAAACATTCCCTGATTCACTCTCAACTCTCGCCCTTCCCTTCTATTCCTTCTTCCCAGCGCATCCTTCCCACAAATCATTGCAAGTTGGCTTTCTTCTCATCACTCTGTTCTCAGTTCAATGAATGTTTCTTGACCAGTCTTCTCTGGACAACCAATTTCTCATTTCTGCATTATCATCACTGGGAATTATCTTCCACCACCCACTTGTCAATTTTTCCTACTGTGGTGCATTGCATGCTGCAATGACGCCACTAGTGTTTCAGAGAGCAGCAGGGTCATGCCTGGTTGACAGGTATTAATGATGCTTCCAGACTAATAGAGAGTAGGAAGAAAGATTGGTGATTCACTTCCCAAATCACTTTATCGATAGCAACAGACCACCTCCTGGTACCGTGCTAGAAGATGAGTCCACTAAATTGGAAGGCACTGAAAATGCACACTCTCCACAACAATGAACTTGTGTACACCAACAATTGATCCTCGGAAGACAGCAGGTCCACTGGAGAAGCATTCACTGCTGTGGGTCACGACCCCTTTCACAGGGGTGCCCAATTTATAATACTAGCAAAATCAAAGCAATGAAGTAGCAACAAAAATAATGTTCTGGTGGGGGGGGTGGTATCACCATAACCTGAGCAACTGTATTCAAGGGTCGCAGCAGTAGGAAGGTTGAGAACCACTGGGCTAGCACATGATGACTGGCACAAAGTAAGCACTCATGTTTGAAAGTGAAGAAATAAATGTATGATGAATTACTTCAGCAAAAAATAAGAAAAATATTTGATAGGAAGTCTTTCTGTAGATAGCCTGTGATTTTGCTCATTTACTAAACTCAGATTATTAGTTTAATAATCCCAGCTTTCACAGTTTTTCCTGTTTGTTCCTCTAGCTGCTTAATGTTAGCCTTCACCTCTGTGTGATTTTATAAAGCACAAAGATCTGTTTGGGGAGAAGGGAGAGGAATTATGATGACCCGGCCAGCAGACTCTTTGGCTCACATACACAGGACCATGTATACTTAGACTCCAAACAGAATCTATGTCAGCCCATGGAAGTCTGTTATGCCAGTTCTAATGAAAGGTATTTACTTTTATAAAAGATAGATTCTAATGAAAAAACTAAGGATTCACCCTTCACTTGCTTGCTGATTGGATTTTGCTACACATAATTCTGTAACAGAGATCCCTGGTGGTACAGGGATGAAGTGTTCCGCTGCTAACGGCAAGCTGGGCAGTTGGACCACATCACAGCTCTGTGGGAGAAAGATGTGGCAGTCTGCTTATGTGAAAATCGACAGCCTTGCGAACCCTGTGAGCACTTCCGCTCGGTACTACAGCCATCATGAGTCAGTATTAGCTCAACCACTACAGGTTTGGCTGGAAGTATATAACGCAAAGGTGGTTCAAAGGGTATAGAAAAGGGTATGGAGGAGGCTGCAGTTTGGGGCCCACTAAGCCACTTCTTAGTATTTCAGGCTCCTTAGTTTTAATTACATAATTAAAACTAAGAGGTGGTTCTATCTACATCAGAACTCTAAGTTGCTTTTCAAAGATACTATGTTTTATTCTGAAGAAGTTCCTGGTACTACTAACCTTTCCGGGAAAACAAAATTTACTCTTTCTTCTTAAGACAGGGATATATATTTAAGTCATTAATTTGAAACCCCAATGCATTATATGTGCCAAAATTAAACCAAATCCCTATCAGAAAGCAGCTGAGACAAGAAAGTTTCCCAGGAGAGCTGTCTCGCGATCTCTGCTGGGGAAAAATACTGAAGGATCACCCAACGCAAACAGATCCTATTCCGGTTACGAGACGTCAGAACAGAAGAAAGCAAATGAAAGCCTGAAACCCAAACCTGTCCCTAAGTCCAAAAGCTTCTTCAGAAAATGCTAACTCTTCAAAGTCATTGCCACTTAAGAAATAAAAGGTTATTCTTATCATTTGCCACCTTCCCCAACATTTCTGATATATTTCTGTAATAGTCCAAGAACACTTAGGAGTTCTAGAGCTCGGTTATATTCATCTCAAAAGGAAGGACAAGATCATGGCCACACTTGGCACGTTTGAGTCTGGTATGCCAAGGAGAGGAGATGGAAGAAATCACTTCTCCAGTAGACAGGGTTTCTGATCCAGTCTCTGGAGGAGCCATTTCTCTCCAAACCAACCTCAGGAACACAGAATTCGAATACGAAGAGTTGAGGTTGCGAAAGACCTTACCCCAAGAGGCGCAGACCCTGCTGTATGACACCAACGACTGCCAGCAATTCTGAGTTTCTTCCTTCGTGGGGGCAAGAGGCCCTGATTTCACCCGGTAGCCATTATGGAACAAATCCCCCTGGGACTTTTTGCGGTGCCAGGTGGATCTGTAAGCCTCCGTGCGGGTGCTGTTGGGAGGATGGTGGTACACCAGGATCTTAGTAGGGATCATGGTGGAGGCAGAGGATGAGCTGGGCTTCTCTGCTCCCTTTTAGTTCATTCCCTGTTCAAGCCCATGCTCTGGAAGGCCTGGAGCAAGCTGTGTGCCTCTAGCACAGGTTAGCGAAACAGACCTTGTGTCCAGCACAGTGAGGCTCACCAGCATCTATGCCTCCTCCTCACACACTAGCCCACGTGCACGAATCCCCAGCGCACTGTGGGCATTACCAGATGCTTGTAGTCACATCAGAAAGGTGGGTGAAAAAGGAGGAGGGTCAGCACTCTGATCATTATGTCCTACAAGCTTATCTCTCAGCTTCATTCTGGAAATTACCATGTAAGCTTCTTTGGATGTGGCTTAAAGGGAGGCAAGCAGAGTAGATTGGAATTTCTCAAATCAGAGGGTACAGAAAAGGGTGTGGGGAAGTCTGCAGTTTGGGTTCTGCTGAGCCGTTTTATTTCAATGATCCTGCCTGACAATTGTTATTTGTGTGTGTGTGTGTGTGTGTGTGTGTGTGTGTGTGTGTGTTCGTGCTTTTTTGGCCTGGTAATTGAGGATTCCTCTGGAGGATTCTATTATGGGATGAGGTGATCAACTGGAGACAAAAGTCACCCAACTCTTCTTGTCCACCCCCAACATAACCCAAACACACACATCTCCCATTAGTCTTGCCTTGGACGAGAAGCAGCAGCAGGTCCTGGGGCTTTCCAGAGGAGGCATCCGTGTGCTCCCTGCCCACAAACTCCCCTCCTGGAGCTCCTTGTCCTCCCAACCACAACCTTTCCTGGGCCTGTGTCCCCAGGGCACTGGCATAAACCAAACTACAGCAAGGACCAAGATGGAGAAAATATAAAATATATCAACACAGAAATGTCTAAAACCATTAAGCTATTAACCAAGACTTCCCCAAATCCAGCCCGCACCTATTTTTCTAGTCCTCATGCAGCTTTCTAACAAAGAAACGATTATTAGATGGTATTTTGAATAGAAAACAACTTGTTTTCTTAATACAGATTTACTTTTTCACCAAGCCATGATATATTGAACTTCTTATTACATGCCAACTGTTGTGCAGAGTACTGGGTATTCAGTTATTAATGGGAATAATACAAATCTGAACCTCCTGGTTGAAGCAATATACATGCTCTATCATAATTGTAATTAAATAGCAATGTAGGTAAAAAAAATTATTTTTATTTATTTATTTTTTTTACATAGGTAAAATTTGAGTTGTAAAGAATTGTGTGAGTATGTGGTACAGAGATGTGTATCTGAAGCATAAGGTGGTGTGGCATGTTTACCGATCATTATCATTAGTTCTTTTTTCTTAAGCATTTCATTGGGGGCTCATGCAGCTCTTATCACAATCCATACATCCACCCATTGTGTCAAGCACATTTTTACATTTGTTGCTATCATCATTCTAAAAACATTTTCTTTCTACTTGAACCCTTAGTATCAGCTCCTCATTTTTAAAAAATTTAAATCATTTTATTGGGAGCT
>NW_022103968.1:70529496-70531438 GCF_000313985.2 Echinops telfairi
ATCACACAGGCTGGTGTGCTTCTTCCATGTGGGCTTGATTGTTTCTGAGCTAGATGGCTGCTTGTTTACCTTCAAGTCTTTAAGAACCCAGGTGCTATATCTTTTGATAGCTGAGCAACATCAGCTTTCTTCACCACAGTTGCTTATGCACCTGCTTTGTCTACAGTGATCCTGCTGGGAAGGTGAGCATCATGGAATGCCAGTTTAATACAACAAAGTGTTCTTGCATTGAGGGAGTACTTGAGTGGAGACCCAATCGGACTCTTAATTCTTGAGAGCTCTTCAGGCTGCTAATTCTCCATCTCCCAGTAACCTTCACCTAGGATTCAAGATCCTAATCCTATGGTTTGGCCACTCTTCTATCTCTGACAAGCCCACGTCTATATCTGTAAAAGCCCCAAATCTGTAGAGATGGCATCTGGGTCATGGCAATGTGCAAAAGAAATCTCATCCGTGTCTGTCAGCCTCTACGGGGCTGAATCTAGGGATTTCAACTGCACCATGGGCAAATCTGTTTAAGAAATCTCATCTATGTTTGTCACTTAAGTACTGAAATACATTTGTAGTTGTAGTTTCTTGATGGGATAATCTACTGCTATGGTAGCAGAACCTTTCATTTGTGGGGTGCCATCTGGAGGGCTGTGGTTTCATTAACGGCTACACCATGTGAGAGAGATCTTCTGACTGTGTGCTAGTGTAACATTAGCCATCCGTTTGGGGACGGGTTTCTTTCGTCTGACCAGCTCTCCCTGCTCCAGCCACCTGTGGGCTAACTATTTTAGAAAGATGGCTCTCCTGCTGTTGGGAGTTTAGTTACTGGGAAATTTGCTGGTTTCTCACAGAAGGGTCCTTTGTTTAAAGCACCAACGGTGCCTCAAGCTTCACTCTTAGAAGCGAACTGGCACGTTACCCCTTAAAGACTGTGCAGTCTCACGGTCTCACCTTCTTCCATTGGAGAGAGACAAAAGGGAGGAAAGAAAAGATCAGCCAGTTTGTGTGAATTTCACAACATCATCAACCATGGGAATCCATTTCTGCTCTAAACTAGAGGTCACCCTGCAGGTTGAAATCAACTTAACCCTGTTTAGTTTAATTCAAAATGTAGAAAATTTTAAAAAATCTAAGGAAACTGAATTTGGGAGGAAAGAAAAAAAGTTAAAATTGATTGAGTTACATTTCAGTAATGTCTGGTAGCACATAAATAATTTAAACTTTTAAGTGATTTGCTAATATTGCAATTAAGATGTTAAATATTTGCTGTAATTAAGAGTATATAGTTAATAAATATATACATATATATGGTAAATAGTGTTCATTTTTCCTAACTATAAAAAGTTATTATAAGGAGTATACAGGAACAATGACTGAATAACTTGTTTTTAAATATAACTAAAACTTTACCTTTCTGACTAAAATTTTAATTAACAATAGTAACAAAGAATCAATTTGGGGGTCAAAAGAAAAATTTTTTATTACTAGTTTAGAAATCTAACTCATTCTTTGAATGATCTGGCTTCCAGGTGGAGAGTGGATTAGATTTATGAAACCACATTGTCTCAGGTACAAATGATGCTCCAATATTTCTATAGTTCAGCCTGGAGGACCATTTGAACTACTCCACCCATTGGGGTCACTAAGATGTTCAAACATCATAAATGTTTGGCATAATGCTTTGACTGGTTGTTAAAATAAATGCATCTTGTGAGTGTCTTATAAGGTATGGTTTTACTGTTCTACTTGCTGGCTTGTTTTGCCTGTAAGTTTTATTGGAATTTGTCTTTTGACTCGGCGCCTTCCCGGGTTATTTTGTCATCATATTCAACTAGTAAAGTGGAAAAGTTCAGGCGATAAATCCACAGAGGGAACATAATTAAACCTGGACTGAGGGGCTAGAGCGAGGGTGGAACGACCGATGATGAGTTTTTATATTTTGATTTTGGGG
>NW_022103968.1:70532687-70534840 GCF_000313985.2 Echinops telfairi
AGCTGACCCAACGTTTGACAAGAACAGAAATAAGCTGCTAACCAGAGTGCATGCTTCTGTGAGTGCTAGAGATGGAAATATGGTGGGAATTCTAAAGTTATCCTCTGTATGTCAGTATCAGTCATCTTACTTCTCTCAGATTGTTTACTTCATAAGTTTAAAATATCATGACCTCCAGACTCTAAGCTTCTATTGGCAGATTTAATAAATTCATAAAATAATGGTTACAGGAGCTAACAAAGTTAGAGCTGCAGGTTGTGAAATAAAATAACAACAAAATTCCCTGCTAAGTTCCTTGTTCATATACAGTGTGAAGTTTTACAGAAGGTACCTGCTATTACCATTGTTTGAATATAGACATATGTATACCTTGTGCTACTTATTGCTCTCATTCCAAACATTTAGCCTAATATTGTTAGCATTTCTGTCCTGTCTCTGCCTTCCTTGGAGGTTAAATAATTCAGATGTGTACAATTTGCCCTAAAATGTTTTCTTTTAACTTTTTGAGTCTTAAAAACATACAAGAAAAATAAGTGCTTTAAAATCATTTTGAATTTAAATGATAGCCCAGTTGCTCTGAGTGACTGGTTCCCCACTGAAGGGTTCAGTCTGATTAGAGAAACAGACTCCAGTCAACAAGAGTGCAGGCAGGTCACATAGTTATTTAACATGGTCTGCCCAGCAATGCTTTCTGGCTGTCGAGTGGTGACAGCCCATTTGCCACTCACATAGTTGTGCCTCCTAGAACCAATTCTTCAGAGGGCTTCACCTCAGCTGGCACCAGTTTTCAGTTAGGAGGAAGAATAGAAATCCATGACAAGAAAAAAACAGAAACTTTAACTCCAGCCCAGAAGAGTGTGATCTCATTTCTGTTAGTAAACAAACCGAAGAAGAGCCAGCCTTTCCAGAAATGTTTAACGCGGCTTGGATGGGCCCCCAATAAGAGACTCTGCCCTCTATCATGCTACAAATCCTGTTCCCTACCTTTGAGAGATCTACGCCTCCTGGAGGAGGCTGCCTGGATTTGGGAATTATGATTACTTGGTCCGCAGCTTCTTCACCGGTCCTATCAAAGAGACTTGTTCTGAGCCCCTCACTGAGCGATCTGGACTTTGCCTTAAGCAGACGTGATGCAGACTAGGAGAAACGGAAACACTCCTTTGGGCGTTAGCTGAGACGCCCAGGTATGAGGAGAGGACTACTCTCCCCGGGTCCTGGACTTGGAGACAGTGAATTGTTATTTAAATCTCCATTTCATTGTGATTACCCAATGGCTGACAACTCAAAACACCATGTTCTGTGAGAACTAAGAGACAGGGAGTCTGGCATTTGGAGGAAGGATTCCCCCATTCTCTTTTTCCATGGATGTGGAAATAAAATTTAAAAACCTTTCAAATCCACTTGGTTTCTGTAATCTGGCAATGGTGAATGGGCAATAAGTGCTCTTTATGCCCACCCTACAACAAAAGTACAAACTATTTGCACACCAAGGGCTATACACACAAACACACACACACACACACACACACATATATATAGTTCCAGACAGTGGACACCAGTTTATTGTAGAATCACATGACCTAATAAATCCCTTTTATGTATGTGTCACAGTTGCAGCTGTAATTGTCTGCCCTAATGACTTCAATGAGGGATTTTATTTTCCCTTAAAGACATAGCACTGCCTTCATCTATTCTATAGTCACTGTGAAACTCCACCCTTTCCTTTTTCTTCTCTGTATCCCGCTTGTTTCTTTCAGAGCGAGGAGCTGAGGACAATTCCTAAGTCTTATAAAAATCTGATGGTATATTTATTCAACCACAAGATTTTATTAACCATCTACTTAGGACTGGACTCTGGATCCAAAATACCCGAAGACCCACGGCATCAGGTTGATCCCCATGTAGTAACCCGACAAGTAGATTAGCTCGACAGGGTTTTCCAGGTTGTAAATCTTTATGGAAAAAGACTTCCTCATTCATTTCTTGGGGACGAGCTGGTAGATTCCAACTGAGGACCATTCAGATCGCAGCCCAAAGCCCCACTGTGCTATCGGGTTTCTGAATCCAGAACAAACCCAAATTGAAACTCCTTGCCATTAGTTGATTCCAACTGATAGTGGTTCTATAGGACAGAATAGAACTGTCCCTTTGGG
>NW_022103968.1:70536129-70551625 GCF_000313985.2 Echinops telfairi
GGTGTAATACAGTCAACTTTGGGCTGCCAACCAGAAGATCAGCAGTTTGAAACCACCAGCCACTGCCTAGTAGAAATATGAGGCATTCTACTTGTGCAAAGTTTCAATCTCAGAACCCCACAGTGGGCAGTTCTACCTGATCCTATAGAGTCACTATGAGTTGGAATTGACTCAATGGTAGAAAATTTGGTTTTTCATTTGAGTGAGCAAAATATGGAATGATGCAAGAAGCAGCAAAAGAGAATGGGAGGAATACTTGAATACTTGTACTCATTCCAAAGACAGGTGATACAACAGAATGCAGAAAATATCAAATAATACCATTAATATCACATGTAAACAAAAATTTTGCTGAAGATCATTCAATAATAGTCGCAGGACTACATTGAAATGGAGCTGCCACGAATGTAAGCCAGATTTATCACAGAACATGGAACTGTTGCCTCTTGTGCATGTGAAAGTTGGACATTGAATCATTGCTGAAATCAAATGGGTGTTAGCTGAAAGTAGAGAATACAAGACATATTTATTTATATTTTATTGACTAAGCAAAGGCACTGAACTCTGTGAATCATAACAAACTACAGGTAGCATTGAGAAGAATGGGAATTCCAGAACACATCGTTGTTCTCAAGCAAAACATATACATGGACCAAGAAATAGCCATGCAAAGAAAACAAGGGGATGCTGAGTGTTTTAAAAATCAGGAAAAGAGTTCATTAGACTTGAACCTGTAGGCTGAGCACATCGCCTTAGCAGCTGGACCATCTGAAGAAGAACTTGGCATCAGTATTAGAAGAAGGCTTATTCACAGCCTGCAATAGACACGTGACACAAGCTTGCTTACTAAAAGTGAGGAGGACTTGAAGCACTTGCTGATGAAGATTAAAAATGTGTAGCCTTCTTCAGTATGGCTACAACTCAATGGAATGAAAACAAAAAGCATCACAAGTGAACCAAATAAATAACATCATGACAAATAGAGGAAGCTTGGAGGTGTCAAGGATTTCATCTGTGTCGAAACCGAAGTGAAAAAGAGGAAGACCCTCAATGACATGAATTGACACTGACTATAACAATGGGCTTACCCATAACAATTGTGAGGATGGAGCAGGAAGGGTAATGGTTTGCTCTGCTGTGCATAGGGCTACTATGAGTCTGTACTGAGTTGATGGCACCTAACAATAATAACACTGCCATTCAATCAATTCTGACTTTCACCTTTCCACCTGAGAACTAACCATCTGAGGGGTAGTGCAGTCCCCAGTTCATCCCATTCTCCTTTCCTCTTCACCCTCAGCCAGGGTTGACCAGCATCACAAGCTTCCTGGTGACTTAACTATTGTCAGTTGTGTGAGCAGATTCTGGCTCTTGGGAAGCATGTGTGCGAAGTGGAACTACACTCCATTAGGTTTTCAAGGCTGTGCCCTTTTGCAGTCAGATACCAGGCCCACCTTGCAAGGTGCCTCTCGATGGTTGGAACAGCCAGCCATTAAGTGAGTAGTTAGATGCTTAATGGTTTCTGCCAACCAAAGACATGTTATAGTCCTTTCGGTTTCCTTTCATTTTTAAGTAGCACCCTCTAGGCACTGTCTATTGTGGAACCTATGAGCTATCTGCTGAAGACAAATAAATCCAACCTTCTTTACTCTTCCCCCAAATGAAAAACTAAACCCATGGAAGAGAGCTAGGAGAACCCTCCGAATGCCACTGCTCATACTAAGCCAAAGCTGGGAGTTGACACCTGGCCTCCAGTTTCCCTCTTGCCTGACAGGTGGGCCCCTGAGAGACAAATCACAGTACCAGGCCACTGAAGTACTGCAAGGTATGATCTTTTCAAAGGTCCATCAATTATAGACTAAGAACTATATAAGGATTGACCAAAAGGTCCCCTCTGCCCTCATACTAGTTCCAGCCCTGACACCTGCTATGAGACCACTACCAGATTGGTCTTTGAAATTGGCTGTGTATTTTCTGCCATCTATGGCAAGAGAGAAACACACTAAATTATAGTTGGTGTGAACTAAGAAAATCTCTAAAGTCAGTTCTGAGATCAACTTTATCCTAAAATTAAATTTGACCGTTTGACCATTTTTTTAATGCCAGAAGCTTGAATTAAGAGAGATAGGCACATAAATTATACCTTCAATTACAGTTTAAAAAGAACTGAAGCACTTCTTTCAAATGGGTACTCTTGATTGAACTCTCTCTAGAGTCAACCAACCTTGCCTTGAATCTGAGGTGAATAGGAAGATTTTCAAAAGATCCTCGTCTAGCATTGGATTTAGCCAAGTCTATTTCTGAGGTTTGAAGTGAATTTAAGTTAAGCTTAGATAAAGAAGTGTTTGCTTAGAGGTTGAGATAGTTTATTGTGCCAGCCTGGCTGATAAACACAATTGGGATTAACTGAAGGGCAGAGAGATAAATGGCTTGGTGAGCCTTGCCTTTCTTGTCTCTCCTTGCTTGTTCTGTGCCTCAATTTAAAGGCTACAGTACCTGTGGGACACCTAGCCTGTGGACTGTGTCGCTGTAAGTTGAGGTCCCTTTAAGACGTCTCTGGAGCTGGGGACTGGCAGTTGGTGACCTGCCTTGTGATTGGCTGCTGTGCTGACATAGCCTAGCTCTCTCTACAAATAGAGGAAGATCTGGCATCAGACTATACTTGAAGGACTGCTAGTCTCTCAACTATCTCTCATGGACGTGAGTTGCACTGAGCCATTTGTAGTGCTTTCTAATTTAACTGTTTATTTCTGGTATTATATATTTATCTGTATATGATTTAACAGTTCATTTCTCGTTATATATCTAATTATCTTTATAAATAAATATATTAAATTGTCAGGAATTTGGTTTTATCTCTCTAGAGAACCCTGTCTGACACAGGGGTCCTGATTGGCAGCAGGAACACTTCAGCTAACTTTAGTTCTGATGTTATAAGTAAGCACCACGATAAACCTAAAGACAAATAGGAAAACAGAAAACACTTTTGAAGGTCGACTCAAAATCTACTGCCATCCAGTCATTCCAAACTCATAGCAACTCTATATAGATAGCCGGATCTTTCTTCTGCTGAGCAGCTGGTGAGTTTGAACTGGCTAACTTTTGGTTAATAATTGGAAATAATTATTTCAAGCTTTGTGAGCCATATTATCTTGGTTGCAAATACTCAACTATGGCATGGTATATATAAGCATATAAGATATGAAAACAGGGGTTTGACTATGTTTGAATAGAACTTATTTTCAAAAATAGAAATGATGGATCAGATTTAACAAACAGGCCCTAATTTGCTAGTCCCTGATTTAAATGATATATTGGAGGGAGGGTGATAAGGTTGGGAGGGAGATAATTAGACAATAAGGCATTGTCAACAGTAACATTAGATAAAACTAAATTCTATAAGATGAATGTAATTAGAAATACTTGATAATTCTTTGTCCAGAAAAAAATCATTTTAGTACCTAATATCATGCTGTTTGTTATATTTTCAGCTTAATTCAGGTACGTGATGGAAAATTGAAAGCATTATTAGGGTTCCAATTGATCCATCCAGTTTATTCCAAACAAAAATAGCTCACCTGTCTCTGCAATTACCCTGTTTCCCCCAAAATAAGACAGTGTCTAATAGTAATTTTTGCTCCCAAGGATGCGCTAGGTCTTATTTTTAGGGGATGTCTTATTTTTCCATGAAAAAGAATACAGTACACATTTATTGTTTTATTGCTTTATTAAAAGAGACCTAGCACATCCTGTCTGCTCCGGCTGCGCTGCAGCCAGCAGTGAGCTGCGCGGCGGCATCTGCCGCTATGGTCCAGAGTCCAGAGTTAAGGTAGCTTTGGGGGGCCTTATTTTCGGGGAGGTCTTATTTTCAGGGGGTGCCTTATATTTCAGCGAGAGGCAAAACTGTAAGTAGATCTTATTTTGGGGGGGTGTCTTACTTCCGGAGAAACAGGGTAGCTCATGGCAGCAGACAAGTTCACTCAGAATTGTACTTATTTAGGCTCCTTAGGGTGCCTTCAAAAAAAGCCCAGTCCAGTGCTTCTGAGGGGATCTGATGGGCTAGTTCAATTCAAGGCAGGGAGTTCACCTCGGATAATGTCAACTATTTGGGGGGAGTCCTAAGGGAAATCCTATTAGGTTTCATCTAAAGGTTTAATCAACTTTCCTAATGCTGTGACCCTTTAATACAGTTCCTCATGTTGTGGCAACCCACCCAACCACACAATTATTTTCATTGCTACTTCATTACTGTAATTTTGCTACTGTTATGAATCAGGTGACCCCTGTGAAAGAGTCATTCAACACCCAAAGGGGTCGCAACCCACAGGTTGAGAAGAGCCTTTAGATTCTAAAGGCACAGAGTGATCTATCCTGGGGGCTTATTAGGAAGAAGTTTATAAAAATTGAAAACTGCCTTGGTGCAAAGACCAGGAAAGCTGCCATTGAGAGCAACCCTCTTAAAGCTGTGTTACCTGTTTACCTATTTTTCGGTAAGTGAAATCCAGGGATATTGAGCCTATAGGGAAAGAAAACATGACAAGGGTTTGGTGGGAGGGGCAATACAGGGGGTGGGGGAAATAAGAGGGAAATGATGTCAAGAAGCCCAGGAAGGAAAAGCATGCTTGGAGACTGATTATGGAAGAAATTGTACAACTATGTTTGACATGATTGAACTGTGGAATATGACATATGTATTAATTTCCAAGTTACAACAAATTTTTTTTAAAAAGCATAGATCCAGAAATGAGTTCTAGATGCTCATTGAATCCTAGCTCCAACTTAAGAACATCTAGTTCTTACTTCATGGTGCTGCTCAGTACTCAATTTCATGAAATGAACACTAAAGATAAGGTACTACAGCAAAGTGTGGTAAAGAAAGCAGATGGTGCCTGGCTATCAATCAAAATAGTGTCTGGGGTCTTAAAGGCTTGTATTCAAACAAGCAGCCATTGAAGCAAGGATCCAATTAAGTCTACACAGAAGAAGCATACCAGCTTGTGTGATCCAAAGATGACAATTACAAAATTCAAATATGGTGAAGCAAAAAGTATCAGAGTTAAAATTATGAACACCCAATTTGGAGAAAGCTATAGAGGACAGTGGGAGCCCCAATCCCATCTGCAGAGTGTCTAGTCAGACCAAACCACTGGCAGATCCGCTCTAGCCAAAGGCAATAGCCTTAGTCTCAGGCAGAGACCATTGTAATCTTGATTATGCAGGATCAAACTTGATACCAGGCCAGTTGTCCTTCCTGTAATCATAATCTGAATTAGTACTGGGTGCAAGTATCTCTTAGCTGTCCCATGACAGAAATTTCTTCCCTGGATTTTTGAAAATTGATTGGGGTCTTCTCCCCCTTACACGTCATTTGTATTTTTGTCATTATACTATTATGATCTTATCCTTACCCCCTTAGTGAGATTTGTCTTTCACTGTTTTCTGTTGGGTTTCCCAGCTTTGGAAGAATGGATGTATAATAACTGATACAAGGTGTTATAGGGAATGCAAGGCAGAAGGAGGGAAAGTGGATTTGAGGAGTAAACAATGAAGGGGGAAGGAGGAGGGAGCACTAGAATTGATCTTGATTGCACAACTTAGTTTAAAGGTGATATAAGGGGGGGGGCGGGGAATGTTCTAAGATAGACATGTTGGTGATTGGACAACTCCCCTTGATGCGACTGAAGGATTGAACTATTCAATTGTGTAGGTGAATTACTATGTGTCAATAAAACTGTTGGGGTAAAAAAGAAAAGAAAAAAAGTTGGGCCAAGGAATTGTTTTCCGTGACAGTGCACTTCCTTATTCACCAACGATCACAAGTGCTGTTCTATGATGCTTTTATTGGGAAGCCTTATTCCGACCACCCTGCAGTCCTGCTCTTGACTCTTCTTTTGTTACCCCAAATCAAGAATATTTAAAAGAGTATATAATTTGATCCCCCTGAGGATGACAAAATTACGAGTTTGAGTTGGTATAAATAGAAGAACTCACAAGGGTTATAGAGATGGAAACACTACCTTCAGAAATGTATAGACCTATATGGACAATAGGTAGAGAATTGCTTCACATTTTTTTACTAAAGTTTTTATTATTTTGTAGTAACTCTTTTTGACTTCCTTTCATAATGTCATGTCTTTTTAAATAGACTATGAACTTCCTGAAGTCAGGCCCTCTGCTCCTCTTCTTTCTGGCGTTACCAGTTATGGAGTTACCAGCACTTTGGACTAGCTTAAAATGCATCCCTTGCGGTATGAAGATAATTTGGGTTTTGACCTGGCAATCTAACTAGCCTGTAGGGAGGAAGAATTTCTTCCAATGGACAGATTGTCAGCCCCCTTCTCCATGTAAAATGTTTCTCATCAATCCAGAAAAAAGTTACTTTAAAGGGAAAATCAGAACAAGATGTTACATGTCAGTGGATTCACCTACTGGAATGTTATCTTTTCATAAATGCTAATTATAACTCACTAAATAAGAAAGATTTTAATCTTAAACCAAATTGTGGAAACAATTTCAATTCATATTGACCCCATGTGGATCAGAGGACTATGTTCTATATGGTTTTCAACAGCTAGTTTTTCTAATGTAGACCACCAGTCCTCTCTTCTGAAGTGCTCCTGAGTGAACTCGCACTGTAAATCGTTTAGTTTGAAGTGTAGTATACTAACTGTTTTTGAGCTACTAGGGATATTAGAATATTGTATTATAAGTATACATAAAAATGGGAATGAAAAATCTAGAAGAAAATGGAAATGCAAAATCCTGACAATTTAAAAATAACAACTAACAAATGAAGGAGAGGATGTGGGAGGAAGTGTAAATGCAGCACTTTTTTTTCTCCTTTCAAGTCCATCCATTTAATCTAAAGTTAAACCTAAAGTTAAAGGAAAAAATTATTCCACCTTCATTATGTTTCATAATTTTGATCATATCAGGATCTCTTAAGAAGTAAAAGTTATGAGAACATAGCAAATCTTTTCACATTTCATAGAATTTTTGTAAAATTTTTATCTGCTTTTAATGTAGTGTTGATTTTATTTGACTGATGTTTTCTTTGTATTTTTGTGTTTCCATTTGTTTTTAAGCATTATTTACTTTATTAATTTGTTGTTGAATGTATACACAGCAAAAAATACATAATTCAGCAGTTTTTACATGTTCAATTCAGTTCAATCCTTTCAACTATATAACCAATCTTGTCATCTTTTCCTGTGTGATTCTTCCACTATTAACACATACTTACCATCACATAAGCTTGCTTTCTAGCCTTTAGTGTCATGGTTGTCAGTTTAATCCCGTGCATATAATTCATTACAAGGTGATCTATGAGTAGATGTTTGGCCAGAAACACAGGCTGAACAAGGGTGGAAGAGAGAGTGGGAATATACCTGTGAAGATATATGTTTGACAGAGGATATTTGCATGTGTGTTTTTTCCTTCACTGTACATATATCCATGAATGTGGTGGAATATACAGGGATAAAGTTGTGAAAACTTCTTAAACATAATCAAACACCTTGAGAGAGATGGTTGCTGGGCCTAGAGCAATGGTTCTCAGCCTGTGGGTCACGACCCCTTTGGGGGTCAAACGACCCTTTCACAGAGGTCACCCGATTCATAACAGAAGCAGAATAACAGTTATGAAGTAGCAACAAAAATAATGTTATGGTTGGGGGTCACCGCAACATGAAGAACTGCATGAAAGGGTCGCAGCATGAGGAGGATTGAGAACCACTGTTCTAGAGGATCATGACCATAATCTTGGAGGACTTTAAGGTCAATTGCCATAACTAGAGTTCAAAAAATTTTGTTTTATACCCTATATTGTTGAGTAGCGAGTTGGGTCTTAAAAATATGTGAACAGCCCTTGAGACAGTTAGTTTATTATGCCAACCTGGCCTATAAACACATGTGGGGTTAATTGAAGGACGGAGGGATAAATGGCTCAGTGAGCCTCGCAGTTCTACTTCTCAGGTCTCTTGCTTTGTGATGGGCAGACCAGGGTGCAGCTGCCTTAGCCAGTTCCCTGCAGGCTCACTTCCTGCAGGACATCCTCAAGAAGAAGCCACATGGACCTACCCCGATGCAGCCCTGGATGCTGGAGCACCCGTGTTGAAACCCCTGCCAGCGCTGAGATGCTTACACATTCACTGGCTCAGCTTTCCTCCTGCACTTGGCATTATTGCGTTTGTCTTGTGAGATGGAGGAGGATTTTGTGGATTGGGGTTGGACATATGGGTTAATGTTGGACTTGGCTTGGGCAGCTCTGGGTTGGGATGTTTTCTTGATGCGCACTTAACCTTTTTATAAAACTCTCTCTTATACATGAGTTTCTGTGGATTTGTTTCTCTAAAGTACCCAGACTAGCACAGCCCTCTAACATGCAACTACTGGTCTCTCTCCATCCACAGGAAAGAAGAGTGATGAAAATTGAAGGCACAAGGAAACAATTAGTACAATGTACTTAAGGACCACACAAAATCAGCCTCAACAACCACAAGACCACAAGATCTAAATGATATCCAGTTACCATTACCAACTGCTCCAACAAAGATCACACTAGAAAGTCCCAAGCAGAGTGTAAAAAATGTGACTAGAGTGCAAATTCATCAGATTAGTCATATTGATCAGATAACAACTGGTGGGACCCCGGAGACCATGGTCCTTAGTTGCCCTTTGGGTTTCTGTATCAGAAAAATTAAATGTTTAAAATAAAAATGGCAGCTTTAGCCCATGGACAGTGCTCACAGAGTTAGAGAGGAAGGAGGAATGGAAACTGGACACACAGGGAGGAAGTGTAATAAGTACACTGGAGGGATTAAAATGCATTCGTTGAAATAAAATATGATTGAATTTTAAATGTAAAACTGATTATCTGCTCTGTAAGCCTTCACTTAATTAACAATACGTTTTTAAAAGTTTACAATGCTCAAGGCATACATTTTAATTGATGTATATTTTTATAAAAGTAATAAATATTTTTGAGAATATGTAATCAAGAGATTCATATCTATTTTAGCTGTGCCTATAAAATAAAATCCTCCTTGTATTTAAAATAAAAACAAAGTGAACTTGGAAAGATTGCAAGCATTTTTATAGTTTCTGGGATGTAATAAACTAGCCAAATAAAATCCCCTTGTCCTACCCCAGCCAAATAAAAAGTTCTAGGGCGAGGGTCACAGACTGGGCAGTTCTGAATAGGAGGTCGCAGTGTCCTCTAAGCTCCACTGCATTTAATGAGAACAGCATCCTGGCACCTTCTCAGGACCCACTGCAGTAAGCAGAAGCCACTGGTCACCAGCATCATGAATGTCGTAGAAAAGCTTCGTCCTACCCAGAAAAGAGCTGCTGCCTCCCTTTTCATTGCTTCCCTTGCCATTCCCTTAGTGAGAGAGCAAGCAGGAAATGAGAGCTGAGAATCAAGAATTATATCTGCAGCAGTGGTTCTCAACGTTCCTATTGCCTTGACCATTTAATACAGTTCCTCATGTTGTGGTGACCCCCAACCATAACATTATTTTCGTTGCTACTTCATAAGTGTAATTTTGCTACAGTTATGAATCATCATGTAAATATCTGATAGGCAGGATGTACTTTCATTGTTACAAATTGAACACAATTAAAGCATAGGGATGAATCACAAAAACAATATGTAATTATATATTGTTAAATATTTATTTCTAATGACAAATAAATGAAATTTTGTCTTAAAGCGTGGTGTAGCATGGGTAATAGTCTTCGTGCTCAGTACTTGTATATGAGCATATCTGCATGTGGACGCACCCGCCTGGAGATGGATAGAGGAGCGGTGTCTCGGTTCCTAAGACCACTGGATATATGTTTTCCAATATTCTTAGGTGACCCCTGTGAAAGGGTCATTCGACCCCAAAGGGGTTAGAACCCACAGGTCGAGAACTGCTGATATAGAGGAACATGGGATCACTCCAAGAATGACTATGAAGAGGTCTATAAAGTGATCAGATTGAAAATTAACTCAGATCAAAAATAACTGGAAGGTGCCCAGGTAAGCAGCTTGCATTGCAAGCTCCATGGTGATCAGTAAATTAACCAATTAGGAGACAGAGTTGGGGATTCAAGTAAGTGAACAAACTGTAGCAATACAGAGTACTCCCAAGGCCAGGGAGGTGAACTTCCCTCCCAGCTAGCCATGCTCCAGAACCCATAGGCTCTGCCCGAAGTTCACCCAAGACACTCAACACCATGAGCAATCCCCTTCTCCCCATCCAGTGCTCCACCACCACACCTAGTATCCTCCCAAGGCCAGTCTGTGGCCCCAACAGCCATGGCTAGACTCTGTCTGCATTCCACCCAAGGAAAGCCCCACAGCAAACAGTCCCACACACCCTGCCAGCCCATGGCTATACCTGCCATGGTTGAAACCCACCCTCAACTCTGTCACTCACACAGTAGATCAGGCGCCTGAGCCCGGGTTTCACTTACCTACCAACTGCAGCCCGTGCCACTGTGGCCAGAGCCTGCCATCCATCTGTGCAGTGCTCCAACAGCCATGAATGGAACAAATCAATAAGTACACAAAGTCCAACTGTGACCCTTTAGCCTACACCTGGATCCCTCCCCAGCAAGTGACTGCAGCTCTTAAGGCTGCAGTCAGAACCCATCTGCCAGCCTCTGCAGATTGTCCTGTAGGGCCAACCTGGACACCACAACACTCTAGTGAGTCTGTCCTGGACTAGTGGCTTCTCTGCTGGACCACCTCCAGCCATGAAGTTTTCCCATGCAGCAGCTGTGACCCCATAGCTTCTCTGCTGGGTCGCTTCCACCCCTTGGGGCCTACACACAGTAAAGCCACAACCATGCAGCTTCTTGACTGGCCCACCCCCAACACTGGGGCTATCCTGTGGCACCATGATGGCTCTGTGGACTCTCCACTGGGCAGCAACTGACCCCATGGATAACTCATGCTATCTTTGTGAACTCGCAGTTTCTGCCCCAGATTTATGGTCCCTCCGCAGCGCAACCCAACCCAGCCGTATCCCAGCCAGCGCAAACCAGTCCCACAGACACACCATAGGCATGCCCTGGCATAGTCCAAAATCATACCCACTGTCTCCAAGCACAGGCCATCTTCTGAGCATCCCTGCTGCTGCCAGCTACAAAACTGCTGCAGCACCTTCCTTATATAGTAGCCCAATACCCAAACACATTAGGCCACAGGCAGGCCCCACAATCACTCTTACCAGACAACACTCTTACCAGCCCCACAGAGAGAAAGCTCAGGGCCCCCGTGTCTTTCAGGAATTTGGTGCCAGGAGCAGAAAAATTACAAACAGCAACCTAAATCAACACCCTCTACAAGAAAACAAGAGAAACAAAATGCAACATCGGAGGTTGTCCTAAACCTAATGACACTCACAGAAGAAGCAGGCATTTATATGCCACAAAAAGAAATCCTCAGAATGCTTCTTGGAGTCGTACAGGATATGAGGGAAGCAAAACAGAATATGAATCCAACAATTGAGGAGATAAAGTCCATGATTGATGGGATGAAGTCCATGCACCAAAGGGAAATACAAGAGTTAAGGGGAAAGGTAACAGAAACAAAAAACCAAGATAACAGACCTCACCAATGGACTAGAAGAGGCAAAGAATCATAACAGTGATCTCGAGGACAACCAGGCAGACTTCAACAAACAAGAAAGTCAAACAAGGCAATCAATGAGGCAGAAGAAAACCTGAGGTCAATGACAGATGCTATGAATAGGAACAATATTCAAATAATAGGAATACCAGAACACACAATGAAGAAGTCAACAGCTATAGTAACAAGCGAATTCATGGAAGAAAACTTCCCCAACTTAATGAATGAGACTCAGACTATGATACAGGAAGCAGAGAAGACACCAATTAGAGTAAACCAGGAAGAAATCACCCTGAGATATATTAGTTAAATTGTCCAACTTTGAGGAAAAGGAAAAACTCATAAGAGCAGCGAGAGAGAGAAAAAATTGCAGTCACATACAATGGTACGCAGGTAAGAAAATGCTGATACTATCAGCAGATACCATGAAGAGGAGGAGAGAATGGTGTAACATCTTCCGAAAGTTGAAAGAGAACAATGCCAGTCCAAGAATCCCCTATCCTGCCAAACTGTCTATCAACATAGACAGAGAGGTAAGAGTCTTCCTGGACAAGGAAAAACTCAAAGTATAAGTTATAAGACACCCAATCTTGTGAAAAATCCTTGCCGACTCACTCTGGTCAGAAGATCAACATCCACCAAGTACAAATAGGAGACCACCACATAGCACAACCCCACCTGGAAGTCAATGTGCTGAAAATAACCACCAAGATAACATTGCTTCAAGGGCAAAAAGAGTGCAAGAATGAAGCCCTACCACCACCACCACCACTACACACACATAATGTTATGTGGGGAGATAGGAAAACACCCAACACAAAAAGTACATGGTGACAACAATGAATCGAGAGTTGGTGGTAATAACTGAATGTCAATAGTCTGAATTCACCATTAAAAGACAAAGGCTTGCAGACTAGCTTAGAAAACAAAACAATCTGTTGCCTGAAAGAGACACAACTTGGGCTCACAAACAAAATAGGTTAAGAATAAAAGGCTGGCGAAAAATACACCAAGCAAATGGAGATCTAAAAAGTGCAGGGGTTGCAATCCTAATCTCTGACAAAATGTATTTCAAGGTGCAAATCATAATAAGAGATAAGGATGATCACTATATAATGCAAAAAGGATCAGTAGATCAAAAAACAGTGAGAATAGTAAATATATACATGCTTAACAAGAGACCTGCAATATTTGTCAAGCAAATTCTTCAAAAAATGAAAACAGAAATCTCAGACCCAGCAATCATAGTAGATGACTTTAATACACTGATATCAAAGAAAGGCCACCATGAAAGAAACTCAACAAAGTAGCTACAGAGCTGAACACCACAATTAGGCAACTCAACCTGATAGACATCTATAGAGTCAAAAATTCACTTTCTTTTCAAGTGCACATGGCTCTTATTCAAAAATAGAGCACATGCTAGGGCACAAGCCGAGCCTGAGTAAATTCAAACATAGACATCACTCAGAAGTCTCTCTCAGACCACCATGCCATAAAGCTGGAATTAAATTAAAGAATGATTTAAAAACAACAATAACAAGGCCAGACAATTGGAAGATGAATAACGACCTTCTACGTAATGAGTGGGTACTGGCCTAAATTAGAGAGGAAATTAGGAATTTTTAAGAAACTAACGAGAATGAGAACACAATGTACCAAAACCTATGAGACATAGCAAAAGCACTTATCAGAGGTTATTTGATAGAGATTAATGCACATATGAAAAAGTAAGAGAGACTGCTGACTGATACACTATCACAAAATATTCAGCAACTAGAGCAGAGTCAACAGAACAATCCCTCCAATAGCATAAGAAAAGGAATAATAAAAAGCAGTGGGAGTGGGAAGACAAGACAGAAATGTAAAAAATCAATGCAGCAAAAAAACTGGTTCTTTGAAGGGATTAATAGAATTGATAGACTGCTGGAAAATCTAACCACTGTTAGGAAAGAGCAAATATCAATAGCCAGGATGAGGAAGGAATCAGGGGAAATCACAATGGATCCTAATGAGATTAAAAGGATAATTTCATTATACAATATACAAAATATAATCTAATTATACAAACTACCATGAAAATCTGTATTCCAATGAATTCAACAACCTGGTAGACATGGACAAATACTTGGAAAAACAATCCATCCCTAGAATGTCCCTGATAGAAGTCAAGAACATCAGTAGACCCATATCAATAAAAGAAATAGATATGGTTACCAAAAAACTACCAATGAAAAAAAAAAACCCCAGGCTAGACAGCTTCACCAAATTCTACCAAGCATTCAGGGAATACCTAACACCAATTCTACACAAACTCTTCCAGAACATAGAAATAGACAGTAAACTCTCTACCTCATTCTACGAAGCTAGTATAACACTGATACCCAAACCAGGCAAGGATCCCAAAAGAATAATGAACTACAGACTGATATCTCTAATGAACATTGATGCAAAAATCCTTAACAAAATACTAGCCAATCAAAAACAAAATTATATAAAACAAATAATTCACCATGACTAAGAGGGACTCAATCCAGAGATGCAGGTATGGTTCAACATCTGAAAGTCCATCAGCATCATCTATCACATTGAGAAGAAAATGAATAAGAACCACATGATAATATCAATAGATGCAGAAAAAGCATTTGACAACACCTATTCCTAATTAAGACACTCAAGAAGATAGGAATGGAAGGGGAATCCCTTGAGTAAATACAAGCTATCTATAAAAAACTAACAGCCAAAAAAAAACAAAAACAAAAATCTAGCAGCCAGCATCATAGGCAATGGAGAAAAGATGAAAACAATCCCAAAGACAAAGGGGAGCAGACAAGGATGCCCCTGTGTCCCCGCTTCTATTCAACTTCGTACTGGAGGTCCTAGCTAACAACATAAGGCAATGAAAGGACATTAGAGGCATTAGTCTAAGGGAGGAAGAGGAGAAACTATCCTTATTTGAAGACAACATGATTCCATACATTGAAAACCCCAGAAATTCCACAATAGGAGTGCTAGCAGCAATAATGGAATATGGAAGAGTGGCTGGATACAAGATCAACAAACAGAAGTCTATTGGATTGCTATATTCATCAGAATATACATTGTGAAGGCAGTGACCTTCACAATAGCCAAGTACAAATTGAAATACCTAGGGATATACCTAACCACACCCCCATATGATTTGTATGAGGATATCTACATAACCCTACAACAAAATAAAATTGATCTCCACAAGTGGAAGAATATCCCATGCTTAAGGATTGGAAAACTCAATATAGTAAAGATGTCAATCCTACCCAAGGCAATACATAAATTTAACACTATACCAACAAATACCAACAACCTTCTTCAATGAAATAGAAAAACTGACTATCAACTTCACATGGAGAGGGAAAAAGCCAAGAATTTGCAGAGAACTCCTCAAGAAGAAAGACAAAGTCAGAGGGTGTGATAGGTAGGTTTATTGTGCCAACATGGCCAATGAACACATGTGGGATTAACTGAAGGGCGGAGAGATAAATGGCTGGCAAGCCTCGCCTTTCTTATCTCTTGCTCTTTGATGACTGGACCAGTGTGTGGCTGCCTTGCTTGTTCTGTCTCAATTTGCAAGCTACACTACCTATAGGACACCTAACTCACGGACTGTGTCACTGTAGTTTGAGGTTCCTTCAAGACCTGTTTTGCCACACTACTAGAGTATACATCTCTTGAGCTGGGGACGATCCGACCCTATCATCTGGCTGACTGTTGGTGACCTGCTGTTTGCTGTTTGCTGCCCATGGCCGAATAGACTGAATAGCTCTACAGAGGACTACCCGGTGGCCCTCAAGATTTGAAGGACTGCCAGTGTATTAGCTGTCTCATGGAAGTGAGTTG
>NW_022103968.1:70554394-70555445 GCF_000313985.2 Echinops telfairi
CGCAATTCACAAATTGCAAAGACATGGAAACAACTTAAATCTCCATCGCTAGATGAGCAGATTAGAAAACTCTGGCACATACACACAATGGAGTACTATGCATCCCTAAAAAACAGTGATGAACACATGAAGCACACTGTCTCATGGGAAGCATTGGAGGAAATTATGCTAAGCGAAGTGGGCCAAGCACCAAAGGAAAATACAAGATGAGTCCCCTGAGGTAGGTCCAATCAACACAGTGGGAACAGAAGAAAAACTATTTAATACATAAATATGGGTTGAGGACAGGCACACAGGCAGGGGATAGACCAAGCCCAATGAGGCATACAGCATACCAAGAAGGGGAAATGAGAGGGGGGACAAGAAAAAAAGGGAGGAAATGCAGGCATTGGAAGGAACAGAGCACTAATCCCACGGGAGGGTACTGTTTATGTTTCCACAGGAAAAGGAGAGAGGGACCAGACCTCAATCTGGTGCTCCAAGCCTTGAGGGCAACATACTGGCATGAAGTAGTGAACTAAAAGAGAGGTCTGCAGGGCCAGCTCCTGTCCCAGCTACGTTGAGTCCCCTCCCCAGAAGAATGCACTACAGAGGACAGCACTGCAGATACAAGCCGGTGAGTGTGGCAGGTCTGCCCAGACCACATGGGAGCAAAGAGGGAAAGAGAGAGTGGACAGGATCCTGACCCACCAAGCTTTAAGCATGACATTCCCACTTGGAGCAGCCAATACACAGAGAGGACCACAGGGTCAGCCTCACCAGGAGACACAACATCCTCTTTCCTGACCCATACCTCTATGGGGGTCAGCACCGGAGACAGAGTGCAGGAATTGTGCCTGGTCTGAACCCCCCCACACCAGGGCATAACACAAAGGGAGTGAAACAGAGGAGCAAGGGAAGCAAAGCAACAAAGTCCCAGAGGAAGTCTGAAAATAGGCTTCAGACTCAGTGGGCAGGGCGTGGCGCTGCATCAGACCCGACTGGAAAACATTCATAAGGGTCAGCAGACAGAACTGGAACTAGTCCTAGAGTATTTTTTTGTTTTCCTTTT
>NW_022103968.1:70556873-70558452 GCF_000313985.2 Echinops telfairi
GTGGAGAGGAAATGTTTTGAGAATGATGAGGGCAATGAATGTACAAATGCGCATTACACAATTGATGTCTGTATGGATTGTGATAAAAGTTGTATGAGCCCCTAATAAAATGATTAGGAAAAAAAAGGTTTGAAGTTAAAGAAGTGGCCATCTAGCAGGGAAGCAACCAGGCCCACATGGAAAAAGCACACCAACCCATGTGCTCACGAGTTGTTGACGGGATCAGGTATCAGGCATCAGAAGACCCAAAACAAACAATCACTTTGGTGTGAATGAGTGGAGTCAGAATGGAGACCCAAAACCCATCTATAGACAATGTAGAAGGGTCATAAGGAAAGGATGAGCCAGCCAGGGTGTAGTATTAGCACCAATGAAACACATAACATTCCTCTAGTTCTTTAATGACCACCCCCCACTACCATGACCCTTTTTATCTTACAAATCAAGCTAGACCAGAGCATGTACACTGGTACAGATAAGAGCTGTAAACACAGAGAATCCAGGACAGATAAACCCCTTCAGGGTAGAGAGAAGGTGGGTGGAGAAACGGAGATCCGATCACAATGATCAACATACAACTCTACCACCAACCCCTGCCATCCCAGGGGGACAAAAAAAACAGAAATATGGATGAAAGGAGACAATGAATGGTGTAAAATATGAAAATAAAAATAATTTATATATTACCAAGGGTTCATGAGGGTGGGAGGACTCTGGAGGGAGGCAGAGAAAGAGGAGCAGATACCAAGGGCTCAATTAGAAAGAAAATGTTTTGGAAATGATGGTGGCAACATATGCACAAATATTCTTGATGCAATTGATGTATGGCTTGTTATAATAGCTGTAAGAGCCCCAATAAAATGATTTATTAAAATGTATATATGATTTTCTAAAGAAAAAGAATAACTGAAAAGACAGAAATGAGACTGAACAAACATATTTAGAAAGGAGGAATCTAAGTCTAATCCTCAAGAGTCTTCTTTGAGATACAAGGAAACAAGCAGAACAAGAGAAAAATAATGACCCTAATGTATGAATCCTTTGATCTTCACAAGAACCCTCCCAGGTGAAGGTTATAGGAACCAGAGATGTTGCAGAAACTTTGCTTCAGGTCAGCCAACAGGCAGAGATAGAGCCTGGACCACAGTCACAATCCTATGGCCAGGGTTTTTTCCCCCTGATCATTTTGCTATAGTGTCTCTCTGTTCTTTCTCTCTCTGTGTGTCTCTGTCTCTCTCTCTTTCCTTCTTTCAGGAAATGGAATATTAATCTGATATGCCCCATTGTCCCTCTTACAGCTCCTAGATAGTACCTTGCTTTTTTTCCTTCAAGCTACATATGCACACACACACACACACACACACACACACTTGCCATCAGGTTGACTCTAATGATTGGCAACTTCACATGTGTCTGAGTAGAATTGTGCTCTGCAGGTTTTTCAAATGTCTGATTTTTTTTGTGTGTAATTAGATTACCAGATCTTTCTTCCAAGGTGCCCTGTTTAAAATTGAATCTCCAACCTTTCGGCTAGCAGCCAAATAAATAGTTTGCATTACTCATGGACTCCCCATATTGG
>NW_022103968.1:70558932-70572046 GCF_000313985.2 Echinops telfairi
TCTTTATAAATTGTTGGTTTCTCTCCATTATTTAAAACAAATGCTTGGTATATAAATGATACCATGTACTAGTATATAAGTGATGCAGTTCTAATTTTTTCAACAATTTCAAATGTCATAAACCATGCAACATCTGAAAAGAGCTCTAGTACATGTTGTTTTTTCTCTAAGCCCCCAGAGTGGCATTTTAGGCCATGTAATAAAAGATGCTTCATTTCTTGCATTTGTCTTAGTAAAGAATTCATTCAAAATAACCATCCCTTCTCACTGTTTTCTTCTGTACTGTACTATTGACTTTTCTCTTTTTTTCTTAAGTGACTGATATCCAGTGTTAGCAGAGAGGAGCTCTGGTGATGTAGTGGGTTTCACATTGGGCTATGAACTGCAAGATCAGCAGTTCAAAACCACCAGCCAGTTTGAGAGACAATGGTGAGACTTTCTACTCCTATGAAGATTTACAGTTTTGGAAACACACAATGTGTAGTTCTACTGTGTCCTATAGGATCACTGAGAGTCAGTATCAACTGGATGGCAGTGATTCGGGTTTGGGGTTCTAGCGTGTAAGAAGAAAGAATTTCCCTCATACCTCTTATGAGAAATGAGATCGTTGTTTTGGGCTTTGATTTAGAAAAATCTAGACTTAAAGAATCACCGCTTCTGCACAAGATTTTGATATAAGCTATGTTCTTGGACCTTGTCCTTGCTTGGCTTGACATGGAAACACATCTCCTGTATCACCTGGCATCATCTTCCCCCCACCTTCTGTTTAAGTAAAACAACCTACTTTCATCTTCACCTCCCAAATCTTTAGGCCTTGGGTCATTTGCGAACACAACACCTCATTCTGACAGGTGACTCTTCCTTTCCCTAATCAACAAAGGCCTAAATCCCCTCCAAGAAGCAACAAAATGCACTTCTTCCCTAGGACCATCCGCAGCCTCTACTTTGTGTTCTCAGAGCACTACTCTGAAGCGTCCACTGGCCCACTGCAGTCCACTGCTGCCACTTGTGCACTGGAACTCTGCATTTACTACTCTTTCCCTCGCAGAGGAGCTCAGCAGTCCATGATCATTTCTTTTGTTCATTTATTGGTGTGTTATTTTACCAAACAGTAATGGAGGGTTAAAACCAAGCCCAAACCAAACCTATTGACGTTGAGTTAATTCCAACTCCTAGTGACCCTATGGACAGAGTATAACTTCCCCATGAGACAAGCAATGCTCTAATTTTCAGGGAAGCAGAATCACATGTCTTTCGCTCATGGAACCACTGACTCTTTGGTTAGCAACCAAGTGCTTACCTGCTCTACCACTAGAACTCCTTCGACTTAACACAGTGCCTGGAAAATAGTAGGTGTACAATCAAAGTCTGTTGATGGAAAAAAAGTGACATGAAAGAATGAATGTAGTGGATGACTTCCACTTACTAAACCTTTGTAGGAGGTAATCAAAGAGAAAGATATCAATAGGGAAGGATCACTTCCCTTAAGTTCTCCCAGTTCTCATCAAGGGACTTCCACAAGCTTTTTACTTGTCCATCTGCATGTTAATTCCAGTTGCTTTCACCCCCTGCTGCAGATCCACTAGTTGCTCACTACATGTGAGTACTCTGGTATATCCAAATCTACCTACTTACCGCCGCCCCAAAGCAAAGGCAATTCGCTCTCCCTGCTGAACCTTTTCTCTGCCCTTGCCCCTCTAGTCATGTAGTCAAAGCACAAATGGTTAATGCCCTGGACTGCTAACCTAAAGTCTGAGCCCTCTCAGAGGTGCCTTGGAAGAGAACCTGGAAATCTGTTGTTAAGTGCTGTCGGCTCGCTTCCAACTCACAGTGACCCTCTGAGCAACAGCATGAACGTGTCCGCTTTGTGCCATCTTCATAACCACTGTTATCTTTAAGCCAGTGTTTGCATCAACTGTGGAACTCTTCCTCATCGATGAGCTTCCTCTTTCTCACTGACCTGCTTCTCCAACCATTCTGTTTTTCCCCCAGCCACTAAATCTAGTTCTGAAAAATCACCCATTGAGAATCCTATACCACACAGTGTTACTCTTTTTATAAAAATCATTTTAATAGGGGCTCATTCAACTCTTATCACAATCCATACATACAACAATTGTATAAAGCACATTTGTACATTCATTACCCTCATCATTCTCAAAACATTTCCTCTCCACTTAAGCCCCCGGCATTAGGTCCTCATTTTCCCCCTCCCTCCCTGCTCCCCCCTCCCTCATGAGCCCTTCATAATTTATAAATTATTATTTTGTCATATCTTGCCCTGTCAGACGTCTCCCTTCACCCACTTTTCTGTTGCCCATCCTCCAGGGAGGAGATCACATATAGTTCCTTGTAATCGGTTCCCTCTTTCCTACCCACTCTCCCTCTACCCTCCCAGTATCGCCACTCACACCACTGGTCCTGAAGGGCTCATCCGCCCTGGATTCCCTGTATTTCCAGTTCCTATCTGTACCAGTGTACATCCTCTGGACTAGCCAGACTTACAAGGTAGAATTCATATCATGATAGTGGGGGTGAGGAGGAAACATTTAGGAACTAGAGGAAAGTTGTGTTTTTCATCATTGCTACATCACACCCTGACTGGCTTGTCTCCTCCCCTCTGCAAGGGGATCTCCAGTGGCCTACTAATGGGCTTTGGGTCTCCACTCCGTACTCCCCTCATCATTCACTATGGTAAGATTTTTTGTTCTGATGATGCATTATAACTGATCCCTTCAACACCTCGTGGTTGCATAGGCTGGTGTGTTTCTTCCATGTGGGCTTTGTTGCTTCTGAGCTTGAAGGCCGCTTGTTTACCTTCAAGCTTTTAAGACCCCAGATGCTATATCTTTTGATAGCCGGGCACCATCAGCTTTCTTCACCACATTTGCTTATGCACCCATTTGTCTTCAGTGATCCCTTCGACACCTCGTGATCACACAGGCTGATATGTTCTTCCATGTGGGCTTTTTTGCTTCTGAGCTAGATGGCCGCTTGTTTACCTTCAAGCTTTTAAGACCCCAGATGCTATATCTTTTGATAGCCGGGCACCATCAGCTTTCTTCACCACATTTGCTTATTCACCCGCTTTGTCTTCAGTGGTTGTGTCGGGAAGGTGAGCATCATAGAATGTCAATTTAATAGAAGAAAGTATTCTTGCTTTGAGGGAGTACTTTATAAATATAGGCACATAGATCTATTTCCCCATCCTCATATAAATACATTTGCATATGTACATGTCTTTATCTAGACCTTGTAAATGCCCTTTGCCTCCTTACACAGACAGGGAAACAATGAGCTGGAGTTAACTCAATGGTAATTAGTGGTGGTACCCGTGCTTTAAGGCACAATTTAAATCCTATTCCCCCAGCAAGTTTCATGGTACAGCATCATGTTTACTACACATGTGACTCCTAATCCAGTAATACGTGGGGGTACCCACCCCCAAAACCTGAATTGTATTGGGTGGACCAGAGTTTTCACAAGTAGTATGCATTTTTGCATTTTTCCCTGCTAGGGGAGCATCGAGCAACTCTCTAAGACCCAGCACACCCAGTGGCATTACCTGGGAAGGCTCTCTCACAGTGAATTCACTCTCTCACAGTGAATTTTTTTGTAAAAGCAGTTTCACTTGAACCTCATTTTTTTGTGATGGCTGATTTAAGAGAAAACCATGTGGATGTGCAATTTTGTTTCGTGTTCAGGAACAATGCTGTAGAAACTGTTGTGATGTTGAACACAGCTTACAAGGATAGCACAATTAGGACAACTCAAGTATACGAGTGGTTTCCTCATTTCAAAAAAGGTGAAATGTTGATTGATGACAAACCTCATTCCTGAACAGACAAATTGTCAACTCTAGTACATTTGGCGTCCATTCCACCAGGACAGACTGTTAATCAAGTTTTCTATTTAGAGGTTCTGAAAAGATAGCATAATAGGGTGCAACAAAGAAGGCCTGATTTGTGGCAGACAGGGGACTGGTCTTGCCACCATGACAGTGCACCTGCTCATGCAGCCATCTCAGAGCACCAGTTTTTGGCAAAAAACAGCATGCCTCTCTTGTCCCATGCACCTTACTCACCTGACATTACTCTGTGTGACTTCTTTTTATTTCTGTGAATGAAGAGGGACATGAAAGGACAGCAATTTGACAAAGTAGAAGAGGTGAAGAAAAAAATGAGGGAGGTGTTGTCAGCTATCCAAACAGATGAGTTTGAAAAATGTTTCTGAGAATGAAATTTCCGATTTGACAAATGGATTAAGTATAATGGAGAGTACTTTGAAGGTGATAAGGTTGTTTTGTAACAAAATTTAAAGACATAGTTGTTGTTGTTTTTTGGTGTGGGGGTGGAAATCCAGAAATTTTTGGGGTATACCCTCGTAATTTATTGCATACACACACTTTGAGCACAGAACGCAGACATGCTATTCCTCTTATTTAACTGTGGGAATGTTACTAGTTAAATGACCCCCATTTCTGACCATAACTATGCCATTACTAGTTGAAAGGCAATGGGCCAATTATTAACCTTTTTTAATACCCTTATCCATATTTGCCAAATTATGGATTATAATAATACCAAGCTATAGAATTGATCAAATACAATAATATCCACCAAATGTTTCCACTTATGTAAATAGCTATGTCAAATAAACTCAAACTAATCTGATACACTCTAAAGATTCTGTTAGTAATGAGGCCACTCATTTCCCAGGTTTTAGCCCCTTGTCTTTGGGCTCCCTTTCAAAAAAGGAATTTGAAATTCTAGCAAGAGACTGAACAACTCATAACTCTTCTCTGCTTTCACTCTGGTCATGAAATATACACAGGGAGATGACACTCTGCTTGTGACTTCAAGGAGCCTAATGATGAAGGAGGGCAAGTCCCTTGAAGGTCCTTTCATCTACCCTGTAAGGTGCAGCTGATAGAAACATTGTCTGATGGTCCCATGGTGCTTACCCATGTGATGGCCTTCCAGGACTCAATTGGGATAATGAAATAAATAATGGTGATTTCATGAATGTCTATATTAATTCATTGAATACAAGGTGAATAGGACAGGTAATAACTGGTATATCACATTTGTTTTATTGGTTATTACAATGTGTCAAGCCAACACTTGATATGAGAAAGTCAGGCACACTAGATTCTATTATCCATGACTATTCTACTAAGTCAAATTCAAATCTGTGTGTGCGTATAGACATGAGTGTGTTCCATGCAATTAACACAAGTATAATTTATGAATTGTATCCAGAGTAAAAAAGTATGTTTACATGCATTTATTAGACAGCATTTCATGTTTACACTATAGTATTATTACTTAACTGTTACTCATCCATCCATTATATTAACTCATTAAAGATTTTAAATGCCTGTTGTAGACCAGATGTTTTTAAAATTTTCATAGCTACTCTAGACTGAAATTGTATCTTACATGCCAAAGTATAGCGTGTGTAACAAGCAGTTATGATCAATGTAGACAGCTGCATTAATCATTCATTCATCTTAAAATACTTTGCCAAGTCCTGCTCTTTCTTCTTTCTGCCTTTTCTCCCAAAGCTTCAGAGGCATACCGATTCTACTTAAATTGTTATTACTTTTTGCTCCCAGTTAAAGGGACCCAGAATTGGCACTCTAGATAGCTGTGATCTAAGCATGATTTTCTGTTTAAAAAAAAAACAACACACTGCAATCCTATGAGTAGGGATTTACTTACTCGGCAAAGGAAAAGTGTACTACAGCTAAGGGAATTATTCCTTCATGCAGACAATGTTGTGGACCAAGCAGTTCTAATAAGCAAATAAAATCTTTGAAACAATTAAGTTCCTGTTTAAGGTCATTTGCCCTAGAATCCCCAACAGAATTCCAAAAGTTGTTGGTGAAGGAGAAAGAACCGTGCTGGATTCAGACAAACTAGAAACAGAAAGGCAAATGAAGTACTGTGCAAAACCTTTTAAGAGTCTAATCTTGTTTTACTTCTATTTTTATTAAGGTTTTCCTGGAATACATGCTATGTTCAAGAAATAAAACACACAGAGTTTTAGTGTTTTCTGGCCACAGCATCTTTGCCTCTGGTTTGGATCAAGATGGAGACTTGGAAGATCCATGACAAATGAGAGGAGCTGGAATTCCCCGCCCACCTCTAAACCTTTTCTCTGATCACTAAGAAAGGTATCTGAGCATCCAGTGTTATTCTCAATGGGCCGAGGATGAACTAGAGTAAGTAGAGATTAGATTCTGAGCAGTAGACAGACAAATCGGCTTAGAGACAATAAGAAAACGTCTCCATAGACATTGATTTGCCAATCTATAGATAGGTACTTTTCAAAAGATGTTAAATACATGGTTTATTATGTTTATTGCTGTTGTGAGGAACCGTTAAGTTGGCTCTGACCCACAGCGACCCTATGCACAACAGAATGAAACACCCATGGTCCTGCACCATCCTCATAATTGCTCCTAAGCTTGAGCCCATTGTGGCAGCCACTGTGTCAATCATCTCCACGAGGGCCTGCCTCTTTTTCACTGTCCTTTTGCTTTACCCAGCATGATGGTTTTCTCCCAAAGGGTGTGTCTGTCCTGGATTACCTGTGTTTCCAGCTCTTATCTGTACCCATGTACTTGCATGCTCTGGTCTAGCCAGATTTGTAAGGTAGAATTGGGATCATGATAGTGGGGGATTGTGGTGGTGATGGTGGTGGTAGAAGCATTAAAGAACTAGAGGAAACTTGTATGTTTCATTGGTGTTATACTGCACCCTGACTGATTTGTCTCCTCCCAGCGACCCTTCTGTAAGGGGATGTCCAATTGCCTATAGTGGGTTTTGGGTCTCCACTCCACACACTCTTCATTCAAAATGATATGATTTTTTGTTATGGGTCTTTGATGCCTGATACCTGATCCTATCGACACCTCATGATCACACAGGCTGGTGTGCTTCTTCTATGTGGGCTTGGTTGCTTCTCCACTAGATGGGCGCTTGTTTATTTTCAAGCCTTTAAGACCCTAGATACTATATCTTTTGATAGCCTGGCACCATCAGCTTTCTTCACCACATTTGCTTATGCACCCAATTTGTCTTCAGCGATCATGTCCACAAGGTGATTGTAATGCCAGGTTAATAGAACAAAGTGTTCTTGCATTGAGGGAGTACTTGAGGGGAGGCCCAATGTCCACCTGCTACCTTAATACCAAACCTATAAATATGATAGGGTTTGATCAAGGGAAATGTAACTGAGAGGAATTACTGAAACTCAAACGAAGGCTGAACATGATAGTGGGACAAGAAGAAAGTAAAAGGAAATAGAGGAAAGAACTAGGAGACAAAGAACATTTATAGAGGTCTAAATATAGGCATGTACATATGTAAATATATTTATACATGGCGATGGGGAAATAAATCTAAGTACATATACTTTTAACATTCTTCTCCACAAATGCATCAACTTTTCTTTAGTCTTCCTTATACAATTATAATGTTTAGAAGGTATAACTTAGAAATCTACAATTAATTTTAGAGTGCTTCAATACATTAATTAAACTGTAGAGTTCGTATTTACTATACAGTCATGACTTATCCTTCAGAGATGCGACCTTTCCAGGATAGTGATCTTTTCTTTATACTGACTACTAATCATCATTATCTAAAGACAATATAAAAAAGAAAACCAAAATCGTTACAACTTGACCAATAGGTAACATCATGATAAAGGGAGAAAGTGCTGAAGTTGTCAAGGATTTCATCTTGCTTGAATCTATAATCAATGCTCTAGGGAAATGCTTTATCTGCCTCCCAGGACTGCCTTTCTGGGTGCTTTCTTTATAACATCTACCTGCATCCATACAGGTCTTACACAGAAACCATATCTGTGTCTCTAGTAGAGCTCCTTCCTTGCCTGGTCCTGGTGACCACTTACTCTCCCTTACGCCTCGGTGCCAGTGATAACACGGACAGGAAGCTCTCCTACCTCCTTGGATAGAACCAGCCACTCCTTTTCTGTGTCCACCTTAGGCCACTTTATTGAATGTACCCTTTACATGCTCTTTTCCAAGTAGATGCTAAACCATCTGAAGACAGATATGTCTTATTTCTCTTTGTGAATACCCTGGTATAGAGTAAGAACCAAACATGTGCTCAACTATATAACAGATGAATGAATCAATCAATGGAAAAACCCCAGAAAGCTTTTCTCCTACCACTAACCTACTTCTTATAGCAAGGATTGGGGAACCCTAGTCCTTGGGTCAAATCTGGCTTGTCAACTGTCTTTATACAGCCTACGAGCTAAGAATCCCCCCCCACACATACATTTCTAAATAGTTGTGAAAATTAAAAAAATGTTATTTTATGACATACCAAAAGTGTATAAAATAAAATCTCAGTGTTTATCAATAAAGCTTTATTGAAACATAGTCATGTCCATTTCTTCCATGTAATGTTTACAGCTACTGTCATGATATAATAGTATAGATGAATAGATGCAGTAGAGAGCCTACAATCTGCAAAGCTCCAAGCATCTATTATCTGGCCCTTTATAGAAAATGTTTGCCACAGATTCAAGGATGGATTTTGGGCTTTCACTTAATCCTAGCTCCAGTTTAAGAACAATTAGTTCCTAAGACATGGCCCTGCGAAATACTTACCCTAATGAAGGAAACACAGAAGATATGGATGCTATAACAGTGTGGTGAAGAAATTCAATGGTGCTGGGCTATCAGACAGAACAATGTCTGGGGTCTTAAATTCTTGTTTCCAATCAAGTAGCCATTTAAGTGAGACATCAACTAAGCCCAACATCCATGATCCAAGGATTGTAAATTATATAATCTAAAGGAGGTAATAAGAACAGATCTTAAATTGTGAGAATCTGGTGTGCAGAAGGTTAGGGATGACAGTGAAAGTTCACAATCCATTGGCAGGCTTTACACAGGGAATAAGCCTCCAGTGCTCGCCCTCTAACCGTATTCGAGGGATGGAATAAGCTGGCTCTCAGACAGACCGAATGGGAGAGTCGAGTATAGTAGATTAAAATGGAAAAAAAATATATGACTTGAATGGTTAAAACCTTGTCACTTGATCTCCTTTCTGATATACTTTGGGCTTGATCAGTTTTTGTTTTTCTCTGTGTGTGCATTATCATATGGGGCTTTATCCTTATTGTATTTTGTCATTGCTGGTCACCTTCCTGACTCTTTGCTATGTGCTTTCTATGTCCTTTTGGTAGATGAAACCCAGGACAGTGCGACAACTATGCTCCTGGAGGTGTGCTGGGAGGAGCTGATATGAAGAAGTTCAAGAAGGAAGAAAATGTTTTGAAACTGATTTGGGGTAGCAATCATACAAATGTTTGCTTATACCTAGCCTATAGAACTAAGGTGTCTTTAACACGTTTTATTCATTCATTCCATTGTGCACTCAATGGATGCTTATTGAGTACCTACCAAGTGTTAAAGAAAGCCTGATGGCACAGTAGTTAAGTTCTTAGATGCTGACCAAAAAGCTCATAGTTCAAATCCACACCGGCTCCACGTAAGAAAGATGTGGCAGTCTGCTTCCATAAACATTTGCAGCCTTAGGAAACCTATAGGGCAGGTCCACTCTGTCATTATGAGTCACAAGCACTTGACAGCAATGGGCGTGGTTTTATATGACCATGTGTCAGAAGCTTCTGTGTGGTGCAGTTAACGTGCTTTGCTAGCAACTCAGACACCACAAAAGAAAGGCCTGATGAATACTCCCCAAAAATCAGCCTGTGGAAACCCTGCAGAGCACAATCGATTACAGCACACAGAATCGCCATGAGGCCGAGTTGGCTCAATGATCACCGGCTTCTTTTTCCAGGGCCGTTTGTCAAGAGCTCTGCCCGGTTCTTAGGAAAACATAGAACCCAAACCGTTGCCCGCCTCAATGGAACTCACAGGAGGCTACAAGTCAGAAAGTATTGCTAAAAAAGTCTTCTAAGTACCTTTCCAATGATAATGATGATAAATGCTCAGAAACGATATGTGGTTTACTTTTCATCATACCCTGATAGCTGTTAGAATCATTAACAATCGGCACCCAAAGTGCATAGAGCTAGGTGGGTTTCTTTTCTCCTTTCTCTCTTTCTACATTGAGGCTCTGTCCATTGTCGCGCGGGTTTCTCCTCGACACTTGCCCCCGATGCCAGGGATGCAGTGGTTACGCTGGGCTGCTCACCGCAAGGTCAGTGGTCTGAAGCCAGTGGCAGCTCCATGAGAGAATGACGAGGCTGTCTACTCCTGGACAGAGTGCCGGTCTCGGCACCTCACAGGGCAGGTCGACCTTGCCCTACGGCGTCTCAAGGAGTTGGCATGGACCTGACGGCAGCGAACGACAGACTGTTTGCTGTGTGAGAGTCTTCCTCTGGAACCCAGCACCTAGATACAGCCTGACACCAGGGCAATTAACAATCAAACGCACTGCCAGCACGTCCATGCCAGCTCAGAAAGCCTCCATCTGTAGGAGATACTCTACGGAACTGCCCGGGGAGTTTCTGCGGCTCAGTCTGTATGGGAGTAGAAAGCCCTGTCTTTCTCATGGAGCACCTGGTGGCTTTGAACTGCAGAACTTGTGGATTGAAGTCCAAGGGGTAACCACTACACCACCTGCGCTCCTACATGGTAGATAGTCACTGCTGGATGAGGGAAAGAAGTAACTAAATAATGGAAGACACTTGGTTAAATTCCTTCACATCCTAGACGTCTGTTTCATAGAAGTGAAAGAAACAGGCATGAGGGCCCCACACCTTTCCAGTTTACCACTCTGTAATTCTTCCCATCTGTGTAGCTAACCCTTGTCTGACTTTCTGATCCACTCGTCTCCACAGACAGAAGGCAGCCTCTCTCTGACTCAGCCGCCTGCTGCATCTCCTCCAGAAATGACACATGAACCCTGCCTGAGGCAATGAAGTCCACACCAATCCATGCTTCGGCCGCTGCTGACAATCAGCAGGGCAGCCAAAATCTGCTCAAGTTCGTCAGCATCAAGGACGTCCAGGCTGAACACCCACCAGCACAGCAGAGAGAGGACACGGAGCTCATAAATTGGCCATTAGAACTAAGAAGCATAAAGATGTTCTCTCCAAGCACAGTTTAATTTTTCAAGATGATAGATGTCTATTTAAATACAGGAAACACACAAATCCTATCTCCTTTGCCTTCCCATGCTCCTGATCTTTTTCTTTTTCTTCTTTTTTTTTTAATATCCTGGAATACAAGGAACACTGAAACCCTGATTCCAGGATGATTTCCTGGATCTCTTCCTTTGCCCTCTGGACTGCATTAGTGGCAGTGACTTTGACAGCAGAGGATCTGCAGCTTTACTGAGGCTGTTTGCTTTTCTTGCCCTGTTAGATACTTGTTCTAAGCAGGACTTCTCATTAGTTCCTTCCACAGGGAACATTGATGAGAATTTGCATCTCCACTCAGATAAACCTATCATAAGCTACATTTTAACAACATCCCCTGGTGGTTCTTAAAGAACCCCATCTTTATGCATACGTAGGAATCACCTGGGGATCTTGTTAATTCCGATTTAGGGCATGGGGAGGAAGAGCCAAGGCAAATTCTCACCAGGATGCAGACGGGAAGGAGCCTGGTCCAGAGTCCTGTTTCTAAGGCAGCTACAGCCAGACCAGCAAAGTGAGTCCAACACCACTGCTGCCACCGCCCAACAGCCCCAGTGGTTAACAGCTCGGAACTTCCACAGGGCAATTTGAGATCATAAATGTGGTTTCTCACAGTGTCGTGCTTCTTTACTTTTGTCTCATAAAAAACGTGCTTTCTCAACTCCGCTACGTTGAAGATCAACCAGACAGTCAAAGGAGGGAACCAAACTACCATTAAAAATAAAAAGCCAGGCTTTCTCACGCAGAAAAAAGCTGATAAAAGAAATGACAACACAGGAAAAAAATAGTCACTGATATTTTGGGGGCTGCTCATATTATGCTGCATGTGCTAAGAAAACACACCATACGAAAAGCTCTATTATTTCCCATAAAAATTACTTCAGTGATCCACCCAATGGCAGTCAATGATAGTATTGTGTGAATTTGCCTTGCAAGCGGGAAAGAGTGAAATAACACTAAAGTGTGAGTACTGTCGCATGGAAGTCCTCATTTAAATGCTGCCCTCCTGGTACATATTCTGTGCTGCTTTAGTGGGCAACATATTATGACTGCACTCAAGTTTATTAATAGTTACTATTTCTGTTTAGACCTGAGAATCATATCTATTCAGACGCTAAATCTTAGAGTCACTTTCTGAAGTTGCCAACTTGACACGCAAAAGACAAAGTGACAGAGTATTTCAATATTTCCCTCAAATTCAAAGCCAATGCCGTCAAAAGAGAGAAGGGAAATATCCTCCAGGCTTACGAAGGCTACACAAACCAGGCAAAATCATCCTTCGTTTTCGTGAAACTGGTAACACTCATGTTAGACTCTCTCTCCTTAACCTGCCTTTACAGTCCATTTAGATTGGGGTTTGTTTAGGGAGTTAGTTCTAGTTCATGTCTACTTTGAATGTCGAATACACATGTTGGCTTACAGAAGGCTCTGGATGACAGCAGAAGCCCACAATCCATTTGCAGCGTCCATGCATAGATTAAGCCTTGGGTGGGTCCTCTTGGACCATTGTCAAAGGATACGAATAGCCTTGTTATCAGACAGAGAGCATTGTAAAGTTGATTACGGTGCACATACGGAAAAAGTCTCACTGCCATCCAGTCAAGGCTGACTCAGAGTGAGCCCACTTTGGATTTCCAAGACGGTAACTGTCGATAGAAGCGGAAAGCCCGTTCTTTCTCTGAAGCAGCTGCTGGTGGCCCCCACACCAAATGTAATATCTTACTTGCTCTCTTTTTGACCCATTTAAAAGTTGCTTCAGTAAAAAAAAATATATATCTTATCGAGTAAAGGTGAAATACACATGGATTAAGCCTCCATGAAATCCCCTCTGACCACAGACAGGTATGTGAATAACCTTGCTATCATGCCGCAGTGTAATGGAAAGTGGATTCTGGCAGATGCAGTGCGGGTAAAAGTTAACACCGTATCATTTGATCTCCCTTTGACCCATTTTAAAGTC
>NW_022103968.1:70573083-70574914 GCF_000313985.2 Echinops telfairi
CACTTGGCATCGCACACCATGAACCCTTGAAGAAGGAGGTCTGGCTCCGTTTGCAAATGCAACTTTTAGTGGTTCCTGTGAGAACATCCATCTATCGCAATGAGTGGTTTTGTTTTGTTTTTGTTTAGCTTATTTAGCCTGTTTTGGAGTATCAGTAGTTAGTGTCTGCAAGCAGATGCCAAGTTAGGGGCTTTCTAAAGGGCACTGACCTATAGATGTTTTAAGAAGCAGAATTGTCTAAGATGGCCATTTCCTATGAAGAAGACAAAGCTGCAAACTATAGTGCTTTCCAAAGGGCCAGTAACTGCCCCCCAAAATACTTATCCAGAAGAGAACGTGCTACTTTACATTAAGAAAGTGTCCAAATGGCAGGAATTAGCCAAAGGCAATGAACAGTTACTATTTTTTAATGTTATGTCTAACTGTTATATTTATTCCCATCAAAACACAAGATCCATAAGACAACACCGCCCACTACCCCCCACTCACACACATTATGAACATTAAAACACAAGATCCACAAGACACCCCCCCAATCTATCTGTATCCAGCTCTCTCTTCCTCTCCCTTCTCCTTCCTTTCCTCCCCTCTTTCTCCCTCCCCAATCCTCCTCCTCCTCCTCCTCCTCCCTCTTCTCAGGCTCCTGAAGCAGGGTCCCTTTGCTCCCTTTCTGCCATAAAGCTCAGGCCCAGGGAGAATGTTCCCAGCGCTGTGAAATGCTAAATCTTTTGCAGCCTGTTGCTTGGGATACTCCTGCCGAACAGGCTGGATTTTCTCAATGTGCTTGGTAAGGAGCTCTCTCCTTGTCTGGAGGAAGTCCTTAGCATTCTCAGCTGTCTTCTCTACATACAAGCCAGTTCCCACATCATTGAGCACATGGTCCAGATCATGGGAGTTTCCAGAGATATACATAGAACCTGTTAATGGGACAAGTAATTATTTCCCCTTGTTGCTCTTGCGTAGCATATTTAGCTAACCCTTGGCTTCCCCAACTTTATCTGCCCCACATTGCGCTGAGCAGTAGACATGACAGAACCTCCACCCCCGTGACAGCTAGCCCTGGCACATTCCTTGTTGCTGCAGATTCTGCTCCATGATCGAAAGTGAAAGGACCTTATTGGGAAGGAAAACTACTGTTAAGAAAAGCCGACTCCAACAACTGTCCTTTCAGAAACTCTACTGGAATCTGGCGGTGGTACATGTACCCAAACCCACGGCCCTCGAGTTGATTCCAACTCATAGTCTCCCTGTAGGGCAGAATAGAACTGCTCCATTGGGATTCTGAGCCCGAAAGTCTTCACAGAAATCTACTGCCTCATCTTCCACCCATGGAGTGGCTGAGGGGGCGAGCCAACAACGTCCTGGTTAGCAGCCCCAAGGCTTCCTTGGGGTGCAAATATCCAAACCCAAACTCACTGCCTTGGCTAGATTCTGACTTATAGCAACCTTATAGGACATAGCAGAACTGTCTCTTATTGTTTCTGAGCCTATGAATATTTATGGAAGCAGAAATCTGTATCTTTCTCCTGTAGAGCGAATGATAGGTTCAAACTGCCAGATTTATAGCCTGCTACTCCACCAGGACTTTTATGGTGCAAATAGTAGCCATTAACATGAGGGGAGTGCATGATGGGGACCCAATGCCCATCTGTAGACAACTGGACATCCCTTGCAGAGGGGTCTTGGAGAGGTGATGAGTCACTCAGGGCTCAGTGTAGCAATAATGAAACTCACAAGCTTCCTCTAGTTCTTAAACCCTTCCTACCCCCAACTATCATGATCCCAATTCTACTTTGCAAACCTGGTTAGACCAGAGGATGCACAGCGGTAC
>NW_022103968.1:70575384-70582894 GCF_000313985.2 Echinops telfairi
AAAAACAAACAAACATGGGAGCAGTTCAAGTTCACCCAGGGAACCTCAGCAGAAAGTCCTAGTCATTGATGTCCCAAAATACCAACTAGGGAAAATCCACAGCTCTCTGCCACACGTGGGGCCAGCATGAGTCCTAATGAACTTGACAGCAACTGGATTTGATTCGCCGTCTTGTTGGGGAAAGTCTGCACCTTCATTTGCTTGTTGCGGTGCCAAGCCCTGTACATCATCCTTGTTGAACGGCACACTGCGTGAATGAAAAAATAAAAATTGCCATCGCCATGACAATGTTGATAGATAGTGTCGTAAGTTGGGTGAGACTACGGGGAAGCAAGGGAGGACCCAGGGCACTAATTCAAGGGCCGCTCACTGTCAGGTCCTTGCTTCACCCTTAGCCCAGATGAGGATACCCAATGCCAGTTTTGTTCACGTCTTACCCTCCTGGGGGGGTCCCTGAAGATCTCTCTCCCTCGTCACAAATAAAGACTGGCATGGGGCAGCAAGTACTACAGTCAAGAGCTCAGAGTCTGAAGTCGCAAAGACCTGTGTTCAAATTCTTGACATATCATCTGCTGAAATCACACAACTAATAAGAGTTCACCCCTCTAAGCCTTGCTATCATCATCTGTTGAGAGAGAGAGAGAGAGAGAGAGAGAGACCTATTTCAGAGTCGATAAGAAAGTTTGCGTAAAATGGTACACAAGGAGCTCAGTCCCATGCTTCAGTCTCCTTCACTGGTCTACTGAATCCCATGCTTGGCTCGTGATTAGAGAAAGCTGGGACGCCGTCCGTCTCTGGTAGTACCGACCGTGAAGTGCTCAACTGGCAAGTGAAACACGGGTCAGTTCATCCAAAGCCCTCGCAGGACAGGATACACATAGACCAGTGGTTCTCAGCCTTCTGAAGGCCGCGACCTTTCATACAGTTCCTCATGTTGTGGTGACCCCTCAACCATAGAATTATTTTTGTTGCTACTTGATAACTGTCATTTTGTTACTGTCATGAAGCAGGAGAACCCTGTAAAAGGGTCATTCGACCCCCAAAGGGGTCGCACCCACAGGTTGAGAACCGCTGATCTAGATGGTGCGGAAGATAAGGGTTAGGCTGCTTATAACAAACAAACTTGGAGGTTCAAACCCACCAGCTGCTCCTAGGGAAAGAGAAGGGGCTGCCTGCTCCTGTAAAGATTTATAAGCTCAGAAACCATACAGGGACTTGCTATGAGTTGGCACGGACTCAGTCGTAGAGGATTTGGATTGGGTTTAGAAAAATAACTGAGTTCCCCAGTGGATTGGACGGAGCCCTCCTGGTGCTGTCAGGTCAGCATTGCACTGCTAACACAGCTGGCGGTTCAACCAAGCAGTCACACCAACCACTTCTTGGGAGAGCGACCACTGTCGACTCCACAGAGAGTTACAAAGCTTCAGAAACCCTAATCAAGGCACTATGGGTCACAATGTCCTCCATGGCAGTGGGGGTGGGGAGTGGGTGGAAGACTTGAGTCCACCCAGGGGTGCTTCAGGAGAACACGCCGGTGATTTATTTTTAAAGCAGCAGCCCCGGAAATACCTGCAGACGCAATTCTCCTCTGACACACACGGAGTCCACACGAGGCCGAACTGATTGCATGACAACTGACAGTGGTGATGGTAGAAATAGATCAACCCAAACGGGCTCTAGAGGAAATATGGTAACTATTAAACACAGCAAAAGGCTTTACTCTCACTAGCAATCCAGGAACTGGGAACCCCTTGGAAGGTTATTGGATACAGGAGATCAGAAACTTCATAAAGAAAGGGGCCTCTGCTCCAATTGTAACTTAATATGGAATCTAATATGATGTGTAAACTCCAATTTAAGTGGCTCCAGTTTTAGATTTAAAAAGAATACTAAGGAAGGAATTACATCAACAACAAAATACTTCTGTTTTAGAATGTAAAATTGTACGTTCGGCTGGAATACCAGAATCCTGAAAACTGGCAGAGCAGTCACCACAGGAATTCACATTCGATCTCATTCTAAAATAGACCAGTGTTTCTCAGTGTGGGCCCCAAAATAGCAGCATCAGGATCACTTGGGAACTTATTAGCAATGCAATTCTTCCAGTCACTCCCACCGCAAGTGGGCTGAATCAGAAACCCCAGGGAGCAAGCCCTGCAATCTGCATTCTGATCACTTCGGCTGATGAATAAGAATTTATGTACAGTCAAGTGTGAGAACCATTGGCCTTTCTGAACCACATGGATCTGACTCGTGGTGACTGTGTGTGCCAGGGTTTTATAGGGCTCTGATTTTTTTTTTTAAGCTTCCCTGATGGACTGTTGCAGTCCATTGTCTGGAGACTCTTAAAATGGAGTAACTAACTGTGCCTAATCATGACCAGACCCTGACCCTCGAATGAGTCTATTTCTCTTCAATTCCTCAGGTACCCAAGCTTGTTCTGTGGACCTAAGACCCACCACTGGGCAGGATTTCTTAAGTCTGGTTACCAGTGGAATTACTTAGGGAACCGTAAGATATTCTAATTTATTCAGTCTTTAGTACAGTGGGGATATGAGGAGAATTCAAAGCACCCTAAGTGATTCTAGTACCTGCCAAGGGCGATTAAGCATCCGCTGGAGGGCTGGTTAAAAACCAAAGATCACCAAGCCCTGCCCAGAGAGTCCGATTTTATAGGGCTGGGGTTGGGCTTGAGAACTTCCATTGCTATTGAGCTCCCAGGTGATTCAGCTGCTGGCAGACCCTACCTGAAGCAGCATTGAGTTGCTTACAATTAATAGCAATGCTACCGGGCAGAGGAGTAGAATTACCCCCCCTCCCCTCCCTTGGAGTTTCTGAAGCTGTACATCTTTACAAGAGCAGAAAGCGTCATCTGCCTCCCAAGGAGCAGCTGGTGGGTTTCGAAGACTGCCCTTCAATTAACAGGCCAACAGATAAACAACTTCACCACCAGGTCTACTTGTTGAATCCTTGAAATAGACTTTAAGTAGGCTGGCCATCCCCCACCCCCCCGGTTCCTCTTCTGAATTCTTATACTGTTTATGGTTCTTCTATCTAAAACATCCCCTATTAATAAGGTGACCAGATTTTAACATTGGTAAAGCGAGACACCATTGATAAAACTCATATCCTGGCGAAACAGCCACATGGAAGCCAAAAACCATATACCCTAGCTTGCTGTGCATTCTTTCAAAAAATCGGGACTTTTTAAAAACGCTGCGGGATGTGGGAAAAATTGTTAAAAATCAGGACTGTCCCGCCAAAAGCGGGACGTCTGGTCACCTTACTTAAGTGACCAACCTCTTAAGTGCAAGATCCAGTTGTTTTCTCAGCATGAGTCACCCCTCGAAGTCAATAATTGCACAGCCTAGTTTACTTATCTCAGTGCGGTCACATCTGAGAGATGTTCTTGATGCTTGCTTTATTCCTGCCTGACCTGCGAAGCAGGTCAATCCTTTAGGGTCCATAGTTATAAAACACAAAACCAAAAAGCCCCCACGTACACCTACTTTTTAAAAATGCGAACTTGAACATCCGTTCAGTCCCAGAGATGAAGGTGGCTACCAGCAGCTGCTCCAATAACAGCCCCATCTGTAGATGTTCGGGCACCTAAAAACCAAACCAAATCCTAGTGCTGAATTTGTTCCTTGAAGACATTCATTTTAAGATGTTAGTTCTAGTTTGGCATCTAACAGACCAGTGCAAGTCAATGAAGATTTAGGATCTCTGCTGCCTAGGGAGGGCATCTTATATAATGCATGTCCCTGCCAAAGCAATACCAGAGCAACCCAAGAGGAAATCTCTTAGAAGGAAATAACTTCTCTACAAGTGTTGCAGCAACTGGAAGATACCAAAGCAGCAAGCAGCTCCCTCATATGTTTCCATGTTTTAGCATCCTACTTTGTAGAGACTGCCATCTTCAGAACTCAGTGGCAAGGGCTGAGCTGGCTCTATGCTGAGTTCATTGATCTTGCACACACAGCAAGTCCATCTTCAGACTGGCCCCAAATACATGATGCCATTGACTTTTCTTTCCCCTCAAAATAAGCTCGGCTCTCATCTCTAAAATGATACCACTTCATGATGAACTAGGGGTAAGAGCATGGTTTATTTTTAGTTACAGGCAGTCCAGGTTAGGCACTTGGGATTTAAGGACAGTTTTTAACTGCCCAGTACTGTTGTGTAAATTTGTTCTCACACTGAAATGATTGAAGCAGCCCCTACTGGTAGCAAATTCATCGTACAACAAATTACGATATCTTCACAGGCTACCTGTGCTACTTTAAAGTAATTGAAAAGCCTTCAAGTCTTTTCTTATAGTAACCCACTGCATTCAGTCATCTGACTCATAGTAACCCCGGACAGCTTCCTTACCCATTCTCAGAAGGAACAGCCAAGGGTGGAGGTCTGCTCGTCTTGCAGCTCTCAGTCCAATCCTAACCCCAATATCACCATACTCCTTTACTTGCACTAACTTAAAACCGAAACCCACTTCAATGGAGTCCATTCCAAGTCTGAGAGACTTTATATGGAGGGAAAATCTTTTGGGAAGTACAGAGCCTCATCGTTCTTCCTCAAAGCAGCTGGTGGGTTTGAACCACCAACCTTGCGGTTGGGACCCTCAACATTTGCACTAAAGCAAGGCTAAACAGGAACCTTATGCACCTGTTCCAAATGATCTACAAAGTCTTAAAGACTCGGGCAGAAATGGATTTGCCTTGTGTCCCGGGGAGACTGCCTGGTTTGGGCTACCTGTATTGACTGGATCGAGAAGCTCAGAAGAGGGAACTGGTGAAAAAGAACAATAGCAACAGAAGCCAGTGCAGAGGACAGTCAGTCACAGAAATTCTGTGAACTCAGTAAAAAAACAAAACAAAACAAAAAAAGGACTGGGATGATTTTACTTTCATTTCTTTTTTGGAATAATCAGTGAAAGTGTTAGGGCATCGCTGGAGCTCTTGTCAGGGTCTATAGCAAAGAGAAAGCTGCCATTAGGGCTTACTTTGATTCACCATGAGGATCAGAATTTTTAAGTGTAACTATAATCAGTAGTAAGTTTATGTTGTGAGAGGCAGCATAGCATAGCATTGACAAGCATGGCCCGTGGGGGTGGACTGTTGGGCTCGAATCTGGTTATACTACTGACTTAGACTCTCTGCAATGTACGAAATGCACCAAGCCTTAGTTTCCCTCTCACAGCACAGCATGAGCAGTGACAGCTGATTTCTCAAGGGCTGTTAAGAGAATTAACTCCGATGATGTGCACGCACAGTTACACACATGTATCATGTGAGCCATCCGCTTGCCTCTGGCAATAGGAGCACTCTTTATCCGAGAGCTCATCTTGGTGCCCTTGCACCTGTTCTGTCTAAACACACCTGGCCCCAAGAGGGGACACTGCGCTTTTTCTCTTCCGTGGCTCATTTCGTAGAGACAAAACCACCGGCTGTTGAGGGAGGTTCACTTTGAGCTGCAGAGAATCTGGGTGTCAACATGTAGGCTGGGTGCCCTCATGGAGCAGGGAACCTTGGGGCGCCCAGGGCCCTTCCTCCAGACCTGGGTACCGTCATTGGGAACCACGGAGCTTGTTCCAGGAGGAAAGGGAGTGGGGAGCTCATGTTTACAGAGGTTGAGTTTAACAACTAGGTGTTTGTCGGAAGACAAATAGTACTTTATGGGAGGGCAATGTAACTGCCCGTTTCAGGATGAGCCAAATGAAGTAAATATTTGACTTCATAGAATCCAGCAAACTCTGGAACATTCCTGTAGGGGGAACCAGAGATCATTTTCCTTCTGAGCCTTTCCGCACTAGGCCTTTCAGCAGCAGAGAATCAGGAGTCCTGGGGAAGCAGGTAGTGAGTGGCTGGAGCCAAGCCTGGCATTTCATGTTTTATCCCAGGAGGCCTTTTGTGTAGTTTGGGGATGTGAAGTGAGAATGGATTTCATGTTTAAATGTACCAAGGATTTCCTTAGCATCTATTGAAGCAAGTATTTATTTATTTGTTTGTTTGGATGCAGATGTCTTTTCACTAAAAATCACTCTGACAAATAGGTGTGCAAATATGTGTACAGAAGTGTTATGGATACAGAGTAGAAGTCATGGTTCACAGGATCACAGGGTATGTTGAAGAACATAGGTTCCAAAACTTATTTGGCCTTTCTTTTCAGAAAAAAAAAAAATTACTCAGTGCCTCACCCCACCCCCACCCCCCTGGTAATTAAAAATGTTTATATTATAGCCCATAATCCAGGATAAAGAATAAGTATCTAGTTCTGTAGCTCCCCTGGATCACTCCAGCAATTGCCAACTTTGGGAAACACTGGTCTAGAGCAGTGGTTCTCAACCTGCGGGTCGCGACCCCTTTGAGGGTTGAACAACCCTGTCACAAGGGTCGCCTAAGACCATCGGTAAACACATATTTCCAATGGTCTTAGGAACCGAGACACCGCTCCTCTATCCATCTCCAGGTGGGTCCACCCACACATGAGTACCCGGCATGAAGACTGTTACCTATGCTACACCATGTTTCCTGAAAAGTTTTCATTTATTTGTCATTAGCAATAAACATTTCACAATATAGAATTACATATTGTTTTTGTGATTCCTCACTATGTTTTATGTTCAATTGTTAACAATGAAAATACATCCTGCCTATCAGATATTTACATGACGACTCATAACTAGCAAAATGACAGTGATCAAGTAGTAACGAAAATCATGTTATGGTTGGGGGTCACCACAACATGAGGCACAGTATGAAAGGGTCGTGGCATGAGGAAGGTTGAGAACCGTTGCTCTAGAGCCTTGCTTCTGAACTGGTGGTTCCCGGACCACCAGCACCAGCACCACCTGGGAAACTATCAGAATTCAGAAGCTCAGATCACCTCAGACCTCCTGAATCAGAAACTGCATTCCACTAAGATATCCTGGAGCTTCAGACGCACACTGACATTTTAAAAGCACTCTGCTAGGGAGATCTGCACCAAATATTAATCAGGATACATGCGAGTGGCTATCATCTGCATACTGGAAGCAGTGTAAGGGCGGGGCTGGGGAGACAGCGGGCTGGACAGTGGAGGCTTGGTTGTTCAAAAAATTCTACACCTATATCCCACCTTTAGGGATTCAGATTTAATTGATTGAAGGTTTGGCTTGAACATCCAGAGCTTTAAAAGCTCCCCAGGGGATTCTAAGGTGCATAGCCTGGGACAGTTGTTCTTGAAATCAAGTGAGTCAGTATTATTTACCTGGATGCTTGCTACAACACAAAGTGCTGGCCCTCACTTGTAGAGTTTCTGATTCAGGTAGTCTGTGGTGGATCCTGAGAACCTGCATTTCCAATAAGTTCCTAGGTGTGATAGTTGTGCGTGTGCGTGTGTGCCACTGGTAAGTAAGTGCCACAAGTATGGCACCTGTAAGAAGATATGGGTAGAGTTTAGCCTGTCTGATGACCTCCCATGGAGGTGTGACTGAGAAATATAGCTCTCTGGAAGCTGGTCTCAATCAATC
>NW_022103968.1:70582994-70585560 GCF_000313985.2 Echinops telfairi
TCTCTCTCTCTCTCTCTCTCTCTCTCTCTCTTTCCCCTTTCACCTCCCTGCTTGCTGGCCGCCCTGAGAGCTTCTGAAGCCCTCCACATTTCCACCAACATGGGATATACATGACTTTGCACCCTCTGGCCAGTGATCTTCCTGCCCTCGGCATCATTGCATTTGACCGTGTGAATCTGAAGAGAGACTTATGGACTAGTATCAGACTTATGAACTTGAGTTGGACTGGGCTGAGATGTTTTCTTGATATGTTATTACTCCTTGATATAAAGCACTCTCATACATATATGAGTGTCACTGGTTTTGTGCCTCTAGTGAACCCAGCCTACCACAGCAGGTGAGGTTGACGCTGCAGGCACAGGGAGCCCACTGTCAGAACCACTAGCCTACTGATTTCAAAAGCACAGTTCCAGAGTCAGCCTGACCTGGGCTGAGTTCTAGATCCACCATTCACCACCTCAGAAAGTTAGACACCCCTAACCCTGTTTCCTAAACAAACTATTACTTTACAAAAATTATAATTCATAAATTTCAAATAAGAGCTCATTTGCTCACCAGATGACTGTGAATATTAAGTATCATACTGCCTACGAGATGCTGAGCACAGTGCCTGGCTCTTAATAAAAAAACCAATAATCATTGCTTACTATAACAATTATATGAAAATGCACTCATTCATTCTTCCATTCAACCAGCATAGACTGTGTGCCCGGTATTGTTCCAAGCACTGGGGATACAACAGAAAGACAAAGGGTCAAGGTTCCTGCCTCATTGACATGGTAAAAACAAAACAAAACAACAAAACAGTTGCTTCAAGTCAACACTCACTCACAGCCACCCGATTTGTGTCAGAGTAGAACTGCTCCATAGGGTTTCAGGAGCTGTGTTTCTGGAAAATGACCGGGGTTTCTTCTGAGGCCCCCTCTGGGCAGACTTGAACCACTTGGCTTTTGGTGGGCGCCACATTTGTTAACTTTCAGCATCCACGGGTGTCTTGCTGGCAGACAGCTGGCACAATGCAGACTGACTTACAGCACTTATCATCCAAAGCACAGGAAACAATGGTCAGGGAGAAAAATCGCTGCTCCTGGGAGAATGGGAGAGCGTCAAACAGGATATGCCATAAGGAGCAGCTAGATTTCAACCAGCAGAGGTAGGGAGACATTTTTTCAGGACACACCTCCCGGAAAGCGGCTGCAGAGTAGAAAATGTTGGGGGTGACGCAGCAGCCTGGCACAGCAGAAACAGAACCTATACAGGAACGGAGTCTGGGTACCAGGGCTGCATGCATGCTGCAAACTGTCCACCAGGGTCTGCCTCCACCCTCTAGCCAAACCACTTCTTTCTTTAAATCACAATTTCCTGAAAAGGACTGATGCCAGGTTACTGTAACCAGGGACTCTTGTTCATGTCTCCCATCTGCAGAGGCTTGCCAAGCTAAAGTTTAGATATCCACACCAAGCAGTCATGAGGCCAGCCTAAAATGGGCTTCCTCGACATAGCAAACAGTCCTGTTCAAAGGATCAAACAGAGAAATTCCATGATCTTAGCCACGCCCCTGGCACAGTTAGCCCCCAAAGTGGTAACTGATGTTCTGACCCTACACGTTGCATCCCTTGGGAAGAATAGTCTCATTGCAACTCTTTAACCTCGTTGGCACCAGGAAGCCCTTCTTCTTAGCCTTCTAAGTAAACTCCCCAAAACAAGAAAGCATGATCTCTAGAGAGAGAGAGATGGGTACACAGCTCCTGCATGTTCTAGTTGCTGCAGCTCTGAAGCAAGGGGCACACAGACCTTACTAAGAGCCATGGGCAACAGACAATGCTGTAGAGTCATTTGGTCCCTGGAAATGAAGTAGGAGGGGGCACAGGCCCCCAAAAGGATCTTTGTGAGTGTCTCCTCCCACACAAGTTGGCAAAGCAACGAGGGCAGGTTGAACCGCAGGCAGCTGGGGCTTTAGGACTTCTTGCCACGGGCATTGAAAAGCCCCGAGCCGGTCTGAACAGAGCAGGCCCCTCAGCCCCAAGTCTTCTTGGCAAGTTACTTACCCCTAGGAGCCTCAGTTTCCTCTTGGCAAGTTACTTACCCCTAGGAGCCTCAGTGTCCTCTTTGGCAAATGGAATTTTTTTGAAGAACCCACTGTGGTAGGCAGAATAATGACCCCCACCCAAAGGCCCCCACGTTCGAATCCCTGGAACTTATGACTATGTTACCTTCTAGAGTAAAGGACAGGTAAAGTCATTGATAGAATTAAGATTGCTCATCAGCTGACCTTGAGATGGACAGATGCTGCTGTATTGTCCAGTAGGACCAGGGATCACAAGCGTCCTTACCAGTGGAAGACGAGGGCAGAAGGGAAGAGAGAGAAGAAAGAAAGACAAGGACAGAAGCAAGATACAGAGATGGAACAGGAGGAGGACTGGAACCCCCTCTGTTGGCTCTGAAGATGAAGGCACAGCTCATGGGTGAAGAGATGCAGGCAGCCGCTAGAAATGCGGAAAAGATCAAGCAATGGATTTTCCTTTAGACCCTCCAGGAGGGAATGCAGACTTGCTGACTTTAGTCC
>NW_022103968.1:70586331-70587101 GCF_000313985.2 Echinops telfairi
TCCGTGCATACCGAGTAGTGGTATCAGCTGCTGTACTTGCATGACTGTTTCCAAACCGAGCCTGAAACTTTGGTCTCCAACAGGAACTGGTTTTATACTTTGTTTTGTTTTTAAGAACCTGTACTTCTTTTTCCCTTCAATCCTATTTTTATCACCTTCTGACACATAAAGGGATCGGTCAGCTTTTTATATTTATAAGGACAAATCCTGAATCATTTTAATTGCCCTGTGACTGGGCACTCACTCTTCTTCTATTTCCTAGCAGAGTTAGTGGAGGGGGACGTGCCAAGGAATGACAGGTCTAAGGAGAATGACAGAAGGAGCTTAGTTTTCCAACCACAGTCCCGATGACGGCCGCTCCTTCCCTCAGAGGAGATGCTACTGGGACTCATAACAGAATTAGACACGTGGTTATTCCTGTTCATTGCCATCAGGTGGATTCAGACTCATGGCAACTCCGTGTCTGCAGAATAGATTTGCTCCACAGGGATTGCAAGGCTGTGACCCTTCAGCAGCAGATTCCCAGGCCTGTCTCCTGAGGCTCCTCTGGGTGGGACTGAACTACCAACATTTGGGCTAGTAACTTAGCACTTAACCAGTTGGGCCGCCGGGGTCTCTAGAACTAGGCACATACCCTTGGTGTGCTCAGTGAAAACCAGTGTGAGAGTTAGCTTGTGAGTGGAGTATCGGGTTTCTCCTACTTACTCTCTCTCACTTCTAATCACCCAAGATCATCTTGAGCAAAAACATGCATCCAAACCAAGGTGTTA
>NW_022103968.1:70587521-70591714 GCF_000313985.2 Echinops telfairi
TTTTTATTACACATTATAATACGCAGAATTCTATATAATACATGGAGTTGTCATGTACTAGAACGAACTCAATGACTCGCAGCAATGACAGCCCCAGCCCAGATCTGTGACTTTAGAAGATGTCAAGAAGATTGTGCAGGAAAACTGAGATAGATTTCAGCTTCCTGTTTCTTATCCCAAACCTTGGCAGCTTTTCGTTTTCCAAGAGGGGAGAGGCACTGTCTGGAATGCTCCATTTAATGGGATTATTTCTTCTATTTTATAAACCAGACAGTACGGAAGTGTTCATTTTATTTCTGGCAGTTCATCAGTACGATACATTTTCTTGGTGTAAGAACTCAGGTATGAAACCAGACATGAGGACCTTTGGTAAATCGTTATACTGAATTCTCTTCTGAGGCAGATTCATTTGGGATCTCACCCAAAAGAATTGGTTTCCAAAGGACCAAACATTTTCCATCAAAAGGTGTTTTCTTGGATGAATCTGTAGGACATTATACTGAGTAAAATAAATCCATCAGAAAAATTCAAACATTGTATAAGATGACGATTATGAAAAGTCAAGAATAGGCTTAAGCACAGAAAGAAACATGCTTTGAAGATTCCCAGGAGTGGTTCGGGACAACAGAGGAAAAAAATCACCAACGAGAGAGTGAATGTGTATTGACTTGAGGGAAGGCAAAGGCACCGTATGGAAAGGGGGATCAGCACAGCATGACGAAGGCGGGCGAGGGGAGATGTGGCAAGGTGCACCAGAAGAAAACACAGCCATGGTAAATACTAACACACACAATCTTGAAATAACGGTAATAACAAAAAATACTGTATGAGTGGATATGTTGGTAGATATGCAAGCTGGACAGTTATGGGATGGCACACGGGAGTACACTCATCAGCATACAGAGAACATTTCTACATATATGTTTACATGTGTTGTAAATACAAGCTTGTATATTGCGGTAGTTACATAACGTGGTGTCAATTTGGGACCTGAGAGAATTAAGAGTGAAGGGGTGGAGTCTAGTCTGTCAATCAGGTCATAGCCAATGAGGCCTCTGTGTGGGCATGGCCTTCCCCTGAGAATTCTGGGAACTCCTGTATTTCCTTCTTGGAGGCAGAAGACACAGGCTCTCTCTGCTCACCCGCTGTGCGACATGTCTAAGGAGAAGTCACATGAAGCTACTTTGAGGCAGTCAGAGTTTTGAAGCTGAGAACATGGAGACCCCTGCCAGTGCCGAGATGCTTACAAGAGTGGATCCACAAGAGTTCCAACTCACTGGCCTGTGATCTTCCTGCATTCAGCATCATTGCATGTGTTTCATGAGTCTGAAGAGATCTTTGTAGATTGGTATCAGACACATGACCTAATATCAGACTTATGGACTTGATCTGGGCTGGACTGGGATGTTTTTTCAATATACAATTGCTCATATATATAAACCCCTTTCTTATACACATATGAATCTCCCTGGATTTGTTTCTCTAGTCTACCCAGACTAACACATATACAATGAGTATACGAGTCCATACAAGAGGGAAAGTTATGAAAATGTCTTAGCCATAACCAAACACCTAAGTCGCTGAGGTTGGGGGCTTACGACCATAGTCTCGGAAGCATTGTGGTCAACTGGCATAAAGTCAAAAACCTCAGGGGTGACCACGAAGATAAAATTAAGACTAGTCTCTCCCTGTGTGAATCAAAGAAGCATAAAGAAAATCAAAGGCTCAGGAAACAATTAGTCCAAAGGACGAATGAACCATCCCAAACCACAGCCTCCACTCCATGGAGAACTCTATGAACTTCTAGTTCATCTAGAAGACTAGATGGCACCCCCCCCCCCCCACCATTACCATCTACTGCTCTGGCCAGGAACCCAGAAGAAAACCCTGGAAAAAGTAAGAGAAAATGTAGAATAAAATTCAAAATAATAATAATAATAAAACTAGGCCTATTGGTCTGATAGAGGCTGTTGGAACCCCCAGACTGTGGACCAGTTTGACAAATTCTTCAAACTGTCATCCGAACCCACTCCTGAGAGTTCAGCCAAACAATAGGTGATCCTATAAATTTTATAATAATACCCGTAAAGTATATACTCCTCATAACAATAGACCAGACACGCCCCAAGGCATGGCATTGGCTGAAAATAAAAATCCAGAAGGTGGGAGGGCAGGAGAGGTGGGTGAACGGAAACAGGGACGGAGGGAAGAAGCGGGAAGAACGCTGTCACACTGAGGCTCACAGCTAGTGTCGGGAAACAAAGTGCATGCGAATGTCTGGATGTGAAACGAATGTGTTCTGTAAACTCTCCCCCAAATCACCATCAATAAGTAGAAGGAAATATTCAAGGCAGTGCGATTCCAAAATTTCAGGGGCAGGATCGGCTCCCTACAGAGGATAATATCGCTACTACAGTCACGCAGGGGTGCCGTCAACCCCCCGAGCACAGGGCAAAGAGAATGGCTATGGGCACAAATCGGTGCCCACAAAGTGAGGAGAGGAAAGCAATTTGATCGGAACCCTCATAGTTCAGATTGGAAAAGCGAGATGAGGACAGGGAAGCAGTTGCCCGAGGACACAGAGTGGTCACAGAAAGCCAGGCCAAGGGAGCAGCTGCCGGCCTGCTGGTCTCCTTTGCACCTCCCTGCTTTGTTTGGGGTTCAGGGTCTGGATGGGCGTGTGGGTATATGCATGCATGTGTATGGATGTATATTTGAACTTCTAGCATCAGTCAGGATGTGTTAGAAAGAGCTCTGGTTAACAGTTCTTTCAAAATTTTACCGCAGAGATATCGATATCTTAATTTCACTAAGCCACCAGTCCTCCCCAACAAACCAAACCCCAACTTTCCACATGAAGTCACAACTGTCTTAGACAACTTCTGAGCTTCTCTAGTCTGACCTTCCTTTTCCAGATGAAAACCAAGCTGAGTGGGAAGAAGTACCTTCCTGAAGCCACCCTCAGGGACTGGCACCCAAGCCTGTGCGTCCTCCTGCACTGGTTGCTCAGGCCCATCCTCTGGCACATTTGGGTGACACATGTGGCACTTATCAGGCTTGTGTGCAGCTCTAATGGGGCTTCAAACCCAACGAAATAGGATCCAGACAAAGGATGGAAATATTCCCGCTGACCAAATGACGTAATTCTAATGAGAAAACGAGTAAAATAAAAATCCCTCATGGGTATAGATGGAAAAATATATGTGCTTATCACATGCACTGCATAGAAAAGAGCTTTGCGTTTTCAATTCAGACATATCATAAATGTATAGTGCTATCAAGGATATTGAGACGTATTGGGAGATGCATACTTTGGCACAATATTTTAGAGAAAGTTATCTGTCAAGATCCACATACACTACAGTACATATATTCTTTGATCTAGCTATCCCCATTCTAAGAATATGGGGATATCAACAGAAGCGGGATTGTACATTTATGTGGATGAAGGTACTTATTAAGCCATTGCTGAGAGTCAGTCACCAAAAGGGAAAGGAAACAATTCCGTGACTGAAAACCGGTGCTGCTAACAAATGACATGAGTTCATGAAACCATTGCAAACCAAATGACCATGGAGTTGAAGGGACATCCATACTCGACTTGTAAGATACCAGCAAACTCTAATAGTGGATGTATTGTTTGAAACACCTTTTTGTACAAAAGCCAGCGTCTCTAAAATACTATTCTGGGCAGCCAGTGATATTCGTGCACAGTTGATGGGCATTAGAGAAAGATGCAGAGTACTGAGTCATATCAGTCAGTCTGGGGAGAAGGCAGCGATGGTTACAGCAGGAAGAGACAATTGCTATTTTATTGAAGTATCTGTGTATGTTTTATTGATTTCAATTCATGTATATTGACAAACTAAGTTCAAAGTGCCCCAAATTCTAAAACTAAACATGAATCAAATCCACAAATAGTCCTGATAAAGCTCATGTTAGCCTCCCTCCATTTGTAACAGAAATACTCAGACTTCAGAGAGCAAAGGAATTAGGGTGGTGTGGTAGTTACATGATCTGTTGTCAATTTGAGGCTTAAGAGTCAAGGGTGGAGTTTAGCCTGCTAATCAGATTGCAGTTTGATGACCTCATTTGGAGGTGCTAAGGAGATAAATAGCTTGCTTGAGGTGGGACACACGCTCACTACCTGGGAGACATGGCAGCTGACAAGGCACATAGAACCACACTAGTGC
>NW_022103968.1:70593000-70594176 GCF_000313985.2 Echinops telfairi
GCAGTAGTGTTACAGTCTTGGAAACTGACAGGAGGGTCACTAGGAAACAGCATTGGCTCAATGGCAGCGAGTTTTTGTTTGTTTGTTTAATACTGATCACATGCTGTTTTAATCTTGGAATTCCATATGCTCTGTTAGCCAGAGAGATTAACCTTGAAGTATATTGTTCTGTTGTTTCCAGAAACATCATAAGGATGTTTGAGTGATCTTATATTCCTTAGACTCTCTAGTGTAAAATATAATTATGAATCATGAGTGTATTATTCACTCAGACACACAAATCTATATTTGTATAACTCCCTTCTTAAAAGGTGCCTCAGATAATTTTCAAACCCCAAATTCTACCAATTTACTCCCTGATTTCATCCTCAGAACTGCGTCCTCAGTTCTTAGCGAAGTAAGCACTACATCGCTACTCATAATCTTAAGAACATAAATGGTTTTGGTCTTTAGTTTGTTTGTTTTGCCTTTGTGCAATTTTTAAAGGAAGAATACATTTATAATTAAAAAGAGGGCTGAGAAACAGTCCTTCAGAGGGCATTATAGATATTTTTAGGTCTATTTCTTATTTTGGAACAAAATTAACATATGTTCCAGGAAATATTTAGCTAAGGAAAAGGCTCTCTCACAGACTGAAAATCAAAATGCAGGCACATTTCCTTTGCTGGAAAACATGGCTCCATCTGGTCTATAAGAGCGGAGACTGAGGGAGGGTTATCCTTGGGTACCAGAGTTCCATTCCCCCATCACATTACCACACACTGCTGTTCAAACTTACCCGCAGGCCAAAGTAGAGAAGAAAGAACACGTTGAAAGCCATGTCAATCTGTAATGTGAAATCTTTGTAGAAATTCTGGCAGGATTCTATTGGGCTATTAGACAGGAAGAAAAAGCAAGAGTAAACGAAAATCATTATTCAGGTTTCCACAATGCTGGGAAGTGGTGGTAGCTGGGGTAGAGGAGAAAATGAATGTTTAAAAAATAAGATATTTGGTCTTTCTAACTAATCCCCCCTGCTGTGAAAATCAAGCAAGCACAGCCAAGGGGTCTTTCCATTCAACTATTCAGACTTCTGTTCTTCTGCTGTTGCGTTTAAATATAACTTTATGTATTTGTATGTATGTACTATTTTTTATGTTTTACTTCACAGTTGAGCTAAGAATCTGAAGAAGATCG
>NW_022103968.1:70596113-70617942 GCF_000313985.2 Echinops telfairi
CCTTCTAGTACTACAGTCAGGCCAAGTGAAAACCACATTCAGGCTCACCAACAAATGCCACGTGAATGACACAACTAGGAACAGACCTCCTTGTAACCAGAGGACTGCTTCACAGAATCCACGGTGTGCAGAGAGGAAGCAGTTTGTGCTGTGGAAGCCACGAGTACAAGGTGCTACCGGAGAACAGAGGAGACGTATGCGTGCATGGAGACAGAAAGAGAGGGCAGAGGCAGAGAACGCAAAAAACCCTCCAGCCAGGCAGTAGGAGTAGCCTTATCAAGGAGCATCGGTAAGCCAATGGGACTGAACAGAGTAACAGAGAGAAAGTGGTGACAGTGGGGAGATTTGTCGGCCAGCAACACTCTTTTGTTCACTTATGTCAGCGATGGCTTAGCAATACGTATAAACTGCTATTCATGATGACTGATACATACCCAGCCAAAGGAAAACAGAGGAGCCTTAGTCCCAAGTCTATCATAGAAAGCCCATGGCCATCTCACCAAGGCCAGACAATAACTGCTGTTGCCCTCACAACCGTTACCGCAGCGCTACTGTCTTTTTCATGTAGAACATGCCATTTAAAAACACACCTAATGCACACAGTACTCGAAGGCATTCCACGTGTAAGGGATTGTATAGTTTGATTTAAAAAAAACTATCCTTAATACACATGTTATTTGCATAAAATACAGTATTATTGGTGATATATTTTAGGGCCACATGAATTCCCTAGCTCCAGCAGCCTGATTCACTTCCTCTATTGTTATTTTTATTATTATCTTCTTGGTCTCTGTAGCTAATTTGTTGGTAACCTGAAGATGCATATACCAGGGGACTGAAGGGAATAGGTAGAGAGAGAAAGGTTAGCTCAAGGTCAATGCTCTTTAGGGTGTTTTGGTTCAATATATATGAAAACCGATGCTCAGTATAGAGATTATAGCATGCTATAGGAACCATGCTATAGTGACTTCTTGTGTTGTTCCTTACCTTCTCAGTCCTTCCAGTCCTCCCTCCTAGATTACTCAAGCCCCAAACAACGAGAGGGCTGTGAACAATAGGCCACTGTGTTTACAACATCACACTCTTGCTTTTCAGAGTAGGACGTTGAAACTCTAACAGTTCCTTTCTCTAGTTCTTCTTTCAAACTTTTAGAACGAATCCAGTCATCATTTCATATCACTCCCTAAGTCCCTATATTTCAGTAGTCGCTGAAATGATAAAGGAAGTAAATAGGGTTGCTGGTGACTTCTTGTCTGGCTGTGGTCACTAACTGGGAAAAACACACAAAAAACCCAGACCAACTCACTGCTATTGAGTCTACCCTGGCTCACAGCAGGCCTATCGGACAGAGGAGAACGGGCCTCGTGAGTGTCCACGGCTACAAGTCTTTATGGAAATCAAAAGCTTCATCTTTCTGCCAGGCCGTGAATGGCATTTTCAAACTACGGATCGCACAGTTCACAGCCTAGTGTGTCCCCACTATGCCCTTGGGGTTCCTCTCCCAGACAAGAGACGCTCCCCAAGATGAAGAAGGACAATCATTCTGTTACTAAACCAAGACCAGAGTGGTCAGGAAAACAGCCTCCTTCAGCTCCTTTTAATCCTCTTCTGCTTACAACAAGAGCCCCAAAAGAAATGCCCTCGCTGCTGTTCCAAATGGGAACAGAACCATCAAGCAGGGACCCCTCTGAGATAAATCTGGCAAAGACCTCTAGCTGTGGACTCGCATGATCGAGACCACAGAGCAGATTCCAGAGGCCTCTCCTTCCATTCCCCCATGGAGAAGCTCACTGATCTCACTAAAAAGAGAAGATAACTTTCAGCACCAAAAAGATTGGCCACATCAATAAGAATTTACTTTCCCTGAAAAAGGACTTTATCTTAAGGATTCATTCTCACTGTACAATGGAGAATAAAATACAATGTCCTAATCCTTTTTGGTTAAAAAGAACATATAATCAACCAAGGAAAAACTGAAGCTCCCACTGACTCATAGCGGCCCTCTATGACAGGGTGGGACGTCCCTGTGGGTTTCAGAGCCCGTAACTGTGTATGGGAATAGAAAGCCCCATCTTTCTCCCCAGGAGCACCTGGTGCTTTCAAACTTCGGACCTTGAAGATCACAGCCCTTCTCCTAACCACAGTGCCACAAGGGCTCCTTCAACAAAAGAAAGTGACCCGAAATTACACAGTTGAACGGAAATTACCTTTCTGATGAGGCACACCCACTAAGAAAAATGGCCTTACATGAGCATATGTAGTGATATGCCCTGACTGACGGCAACCCAGACACCATAAGATAGAACCATTGTGATCCATCGGATTTTTCTTGACTGATTCTTGGAAGTAGATTGACAGACCTTGCTTCTAGCCCATTTAGTCTGGAAGGTCTCCTGACACCTGCTTAGCACCATAGCAACACATAAGCTTCCACTGACAGACGGGTGTTGATTGTACTTAAAGGGGCATTAGCCGGAAATCAAACCTGGGTCTTCCCTATGGAAGGTGAGAATTCTACCATTTAGCCACGCATGACTGACTGCATATGTCAACAGAATAAAAAATACTTTTTAAAAGGTAGAATTTTAAGAACTGTGAACAAAGCCACTAATTCTGACATTAATACTAGAAAATTGACTTTCACTAAATTGATCTTGGTTAACTAATGATTGAGTAATGAAAGGAGCCAAGATACTTGTTAGCTGACCAACTATATTCATTCTGAGGATCTCATAGTCTTAGAATAAAGTATTATTCTGCAACCCTAGAGAAATGTTTCGGTCGGGACTCTGTCTGGAGCATCTTTGAAAGAACTTCAATAAAGAGGTTCTTTATTATTTTTTCTCTTTTTAAACAGGTTTATTGGCACATAATCCACATATCATACAATTCAATAGTTCAATCATATCAAGAAAGAGGTTCTTCTCATGTTCATTGTAGGATGCAGAATGAAATAAAAATCCTATTTCTTAACTACCAAATAAGCATATCCTCGGTATTTATATATTTACATAAAAGAAAATAAGATTCACCCAAAGTGGGCAATCCATTTTTCTTGCAAAAAGCAATCAAGGACTACTCAGGGTTCTTTGCAAAGGGAGGGGGCAAAGAACGAATGCCACTTCTAGCAGTAGTTCTCTGACAGTCTATATTGCCTTCAAGAGGAAATTATCCTCTCTTCTCATGCTCAATTTTGTGGTGTTTCCTGAAATCTGTGTTCCTACCTCCTTGACTCTGGCTCCCCAACACTCAAAAGATGTTTTCCCACGAGACTGGTTAGCACGCACCTGGAGGGCTAGGTAAAATACAGGTTGCTAGGCCCTACCCCCAACATTTCTGATTAATACTTTCAGGCTAGGGAACCTGAGAACACACATTTCTAACACGTTCCCAGGTGATGCTGCTGCTACTGCAGGCACTTACCCTGAAACCCACAGCTTCAGAAAAACCTCCTACAGCGGATGTCCTCATTGCTGGTGGGATTGCTCAAGCAGATCCCCATTCAGGTCCGGACAGAGATAATCAATTATTTGAGCCCATGTCCTCACAAACAGACAGCTGCATCCACCCAACCAATGGCTAAGCTCAAGGAGCTGAAGAGAGATTTTCATTTTTAGAGGTGAACAGGAAAAGACATTAAGAATAGACAGGGAAGTATTTATAACACCACTGCTCAGGCTGCACCAGTGTTTTCTAATTAAAAAATCAGAAGTATCCACTACGCACATTTTTAGTTTAAGATTAAAAGGAAAGATAATGAGGTATAGATGGGGAGGGGGTCCAGTGACCATAATTTATAAGTGATTAAAAAGCTGACAGCTTAAAAATTAAGTAGCTTAAAAAGCAACAAGAATCCAAGTTACTTTAATAACTATGTGGATGAGAAGGCAGGGACTGGCTGAGGAATGAAACAGCACTTTGTGAGATGAGTTCTAATATTCAAACGCTCCTAATTCTTGAGGCCACTCCCTTTGAAATCACATGAAACCCTCTTAATTCCCACCAGAATTATGGACCACCAGAGTTTAGGCCTCCAGAAGTGGATTCACACAGTAAATGTAGGATTCCAGCTCTCCTCCTGGTCTCGCCTCTGCAATATTACTAGATTAGTTGAATTAAAAGATACCATTCATCTATCCTCCCGGCTCCCACCTGCCTCCTCCATCAAAACAGAGTCTGTTTGTGAGGGACTTCCAAGACCTAGCCTCACCCTACATCTCCAGCTTGATTTTCGACTGCTCTTCAGTCCTAATTCTTGGCTACCACAAAACCGGCACCTTCATTGTTTCTTGAGTGTGACTCGTGCACCTATTCTCAATTCTCAGTCTTTGTTTTGGGCTCTTCAAATGACGGTCCCCTCTTTGTGTTCAAACCTTCCACACCCTTCAAGGACTGCCCAAAGGCATGGCTCACACTTACGCCCTCATTCACCTCCCCTTCTCTGAATTCCTCTACTGGGAAAAGGGATTCTAGCATCATATGATGTATATTATTATTAAGTTCAGTGTAACAACATCAGCAATTGTCTAGACCTTCAGATTTTACATCTACCAATCTACCATCTTATTCAATCCTAAATACATGAATACAGAATTGTGTTATGTCCATTTTATAGACAGGTACCGTAAGTCAAGACTTAGAAATCTGATCATGATCACATAGTTGAGTAAAGTTTGGACAGAGACCCCAAAGAAGCATAAAACAGTATCTGCCTCCCACTGATTTATGCAAAATCAATGAAACATGACTGAACTATGGTAGAGGTCAAACTGCCCGAGATAACCTCCATGTGTCTGCTGCTTTGTGCCTATCCAATCTGTCATTAAGGAGCTCTGGTGGCTTAGCGGTTATGCATTGAGCTGCTAGCTGCAAGGTCAATAATTCGAAACCAGCTGCTCCATGGGAGAAAAATGGGGCTTTCTGCACCCATAAAGAGTTATTCTCTCAGAAACCCACTGGAGCAATTCTACCCTGTCCTATTGGGGTACTAGGAGGTAGGATCAACTGGATGGTAGTGAGAGGACCCTGCACTTAGCCCTCCTTTGCAAAGAGACCCTAGGCGATGGTGGCGGCAGCATCACTAAGTCTAAAGTGCTGAGACGAAGTAGTCCATGTGCTTAATGACTGATAACCCTTAAACGAAAACAACAGAAGTCCAACCCAATTGCCGTGAAGTCCACTGTGATTTCACAGCAGCCCTGCGTAGAGTTTCTGAGGCCTTGCCAAGGTTCATGGGAGCAGGCAGGCTCATCTTTCCCCAGACGAGCAGCTGGTGGCTTTGAATCCCTCACTTGGTGTTACCAGCCCACCACTTATCCAACAATGCCACCAGGGGCTCCTTGGGGCGCTCGGATTTTCTCTCACCATCTTATTCTAGATCTAGAGGAACAAGAATGAACATAGTGGTGGCTGATAATGTTTAGAACACTCATAATAATGAACTAAACAATAAGATTTGCATCCTATTCCAACCAATCAATATAAAAACAAAAACACACCCAAAACCCATGACATCAAATAGACATGATTCTTTAGAACACATTGATACCCCCAAACAGGTAGATCTAAGTGATTTAATGCTTTCCTGGTGATGACTGCATCTATTATATAAATGAGTTTTCCTGCATACAAAATAGGAATTAAGGCATCTAGCTAAGCAGAATGCTATGAGGCCAATTAATTTTTAAAGGGAGGCATGTTTTGGCAATCTGTTCCAAACTAGAAATCAAAATGATTATTCATATGGTTTCAGGTGTCAGGAAAATATCTTTCAGCTAATTTCAATAATAGATTTAGTGCTGGTGACATTTTACTAACTAATCATTGAGAAAGCAATAATATAAGACGTGTATAGAACACTGTCCTATAAATTGGGCACTATCTTCCAAACCTGGACAGCTTTAAGAGGTAAAATTGAAAGAGTCTATCTTTGGGGTTTTTTCCAGAATCCACATTTTAATTACTTGATCAGAGTTAGATGGTTAAGAGTTTATCTTTCCAATATTGGTGGTTTAGTTTTATACTGGGTGGGACATGGACTCAAAAATTTGCGTATTTTTGTAGATTTTATCAATCAGAAGCAAGCCTCTTCTGTTAACCAGTAGTAAGGCTTTCATAACAAAATTTCTTGGGGGCAGTTATTTCATAAGGTATTGTATTCATTTATTTATCAATTAAAATGATAATAGCATCAAAATGAGAATAATACTTTATTTTAGAATACTTTCCCTGGACTTTGCAATGGTTCTAATGTAAATGAAAATACTTTTTTTTTTTTCACCACAATACAGTGTTAATTTTTCATGATCCTCAGCCAGCTGGTTAGATGACTTGGTTGGGAAATGCTCAGTTATAGGATAGATTAACAATAGATTTATTAATATCTCTGACCACAGGAGGATTTTAATTATGCATCTACTCAATTGATAAAACATGTTCCAATAGTCACATATGATTCACTAGGGTAATACTGAAATGAATTAGTATGGATGGATGGGTGGCATATAAATCCTAAACTACAATGTGAATTTCTTATGGACTTGGTATTCCTGAACTTTGCACATTATGGAAAATCCTGAAACTGTTAGTTGTATATTTCAGAGTAATTGTATGGATCCAGGAGACTACCTGAAAAGTTAGTACTAAAAATGAAGCATTTGTTCTAGGATGTAAAGAAATGGCATAGAATGCTAATGGAACAAAATATGCCAGTTCTTTGCACATTGGATTTCTCAAGACATCACAAAGATAATTTGCTGTCATGAAAGTCAGCGTGGGATCTCTATCACTTTCTTATGGAGTGTCTTAAAATTTCTCTCAAGAAGATTTCAATCCCCTCGATAGCCTTAGATGATGCTTCTCTTCATTTCATATCCTTTTATTAATGCACCCAAACAAGTAAATCAAAAGCAAAGCGTGTCCACTACAAGGTGACCTCAACAATGGTTAGTGGTCAGATGGAACAGTTAAATCCCAAGTGGATAATTTTCTTGCTGTAGAATCCTGAACACGTTGACCTAAGTCTCTTGGTTTTCTCTTGAGTGACTGGGAACAGGGACACAAACCTTAAATGATGCTGTGCCTATTACATCCCACAATGGAATTAACACACACAGTGCCTCAAAACATGAACTGAAGACTTTAGAAGGTGTTAGTTATTTTAAAACTAAAGCTCTAACAGTTATGATAATAATTAGAGGTATTTTTATAAAAGGCCACCCAAAACAAAGAATCAATCAACTGGGGACAAAAACTGATAGATCTACACTTTATTTTCTTATTGTCTTCCCATGAGGTGTTATAATTTAAATTGAATGCTCAGTAGCATGTGTAGTGATTTATTATGATATTTCATGAACATATTATTTGACTCTAGGTCCCAAAGCATTAACTTTAAATAATATCAGAGGAGAAATGCTAGAAAAAATGGTTATCTCCATGAAGGCAGGTTCACAGGAGTATAAATATTAAATAATTAACTACGATTTCTTGACTGAACGAGCCATGAGTCAGTTTAATAAGGGGCCCTAGGAGGCTTTATATTTTCCTCTTCTGGGTCTTCAGCAAAGTAGAGCAACCCCTGATGTTGCAAGTGGTCCGTTCACTTGAGGTTACCCACAAGGTTGTCAGTTTGAACCCACCAGCTACTCTGTGGGAGAAAGGTTAGCAGCTGGATTCCATAGAGACTTATAATCTAGGAATCTCTGAAGAGCTGTTCTCCTTCGTCCTCTCAGGTTGGTCTGAATTGGAATGGACTTAATGGCGGTGGGCTGGGTTTGGTGGCAGAGGAGGGTACCGCGTATGCCTGCTGGGCGGAGAGTGGCTCTGGAAGGAAGCAGAGGGTGCGCCAGTCTTCTACATAGCTCCTCATCTCGACTTCCCCATGACTCTGCCTTTCTTCACTGTTGGACTCTTGGAACGCTGTCCAAGACCATCGACCCTCTAATGCTTGTTTTCTCAAGCTTCTCTACAGACTACAATTATTTCAATCACAGCTATTACTAGAGTATAATGAGTGCTCATAGTTGCCAGCAACTTTATGTAATAAATCAGTTAAGCTACGATCTAAAAGTCTTGCCAAACAAATACTGCTCGCTTTAATTATCACGAAATTGTCTGCAGAGCCATCACAGACCTGTTCTGCGACAGAAGCGATGAAGTGGATGATTCAAATACCTCTGAACGCATACACACTCACACGCAGAAAGATACCACAAAACAGGCTGAGGGGCTTCAAGAGCAGAACCCGTGAGCCATGCATCGGCAAAAAGTATACAGGGACCTCGACACACACACACATCCATGACCTCCCAAGCATAAATGTATGCTCTCTCCAATTCCAACCTTACCTTGGGACCATTCACAGAACAGGACTCCTAGGTGAAGGAGAAATAACAATCTTCCCTTGACCACCCCTTTCGAGTGTTGTCTTGTTTCTGTTTAGTGTCTTTTAGTGGATCCCAAGTAGGGTAGACGGAAATGCTTCCTTCTCCATCAGAGAAGACGCCAAAGAAACATTTTAGGAGATAAATGACCCATCCTATGACTAGACCTGGGGAGAAGAAATGATGAAAGAGCCACAGGCCTGATTTGGAACAGGAAAAAGCTAACGAGAGTAGCACCTCTGGCTACTGGAGCCATACATAGTCTTTCCAGCTTCTATGGAAGTTAGATCTGGGTATTTAAGAAGAGGATAAAATGTATCCACCCCTACATCCTGCCCCTGATGCCCTTTCCCCCCCGCTGGATATTAAGTATTATCACACGTACAATGGGAATCAAAAAAGTTTATGGAAACTTTTCGTTGTCTTTTAATTCCATTTTTCCATGAATTTTTGAAGCTCCCATGTATGTTTTTAATTTTTGTTTTATAAGCCAAACTCACTGCCATCGAGTTGATGCCAGCTCATAAAGACTGCAGTACAGGGTAGACCTGTCCCTGTGAGTTTCCGAGACTGTGACTCTCATGGGAGTAGAAAGCCCCACCTCTCTCCCTCAAGTGGCTGCTGGTTTCAAACTATGAACCCACACAATCACCTCTAGCCTATAACAACCAGCCTAGACATTGAGGAGAAGCTACCTGGTGCCCCCGTTTTTGAAGGAAAGGGCGATTGTGAGTAAGAAGACAGTGCGTCAGCATCAAAGTTTCTTCACCCAACAAGAAGCTGCACTAACACTCGAAAGACAGGGGCTAGTATTAAGAATGAGACAATCCACAGGAAATGCTGCCCAATGAGGGCTGGCTTGAGCAGGTGAGTTGAGACTCCCACAGCATAACAGGATTTTATTGGGAATAGATCTTAATTTTTTTTTCCCTGTGTGAGCCTTCTTCTCCAGATGTTTGTCTTGGGCTTTCTCCAGTATTCCTTGTTCTTGTTCACCTCATCACTTTCCCACTTAGATCATGCGCCATGCGTCTATCCTGTGTCTTCCTTTTGTGTTAGGTTTAATCCTAGCAGCCGGGAGCAGCACGACCTAGACAATGACTTCTTGCTACAAGTCTACTGTGAAAACCTGGAATGGGGGATCAAAATGACCAACTCCATGCCAGGCTAAGGAGGTTCTGGGTTGCAGATTGAATAGCTAATGAGGTCAGGGTATGAGGATGCCTGAGACCGATCCTTTTGCTCTACTCTTCCATGAATTCCAATATCCTGCAGTTTAAAAGGCTCACTACCAGTTCTACTCTCACATGTTCCTGTCAGTCTTCAGCCCAATGGAATGGCACAAAACTCCTCATTTGAAGGGCTACAGTAACAAAAAGGACCCGCACTGAGAACATACCTAGGACTGAGAACATCTCACAAACCATTGAGTGAGGGCACAAACCCCTGTTCTGTGTATCTCCTGCTTCCCTTTGAAAAATATATACCATTGTCATTGACACCTACATACATCACCAGGGCGCCGGTGTTTGTTCAAATTATGCAGGAATTTATACAAGTGATGCGAAAGAATAATTAGGGTTGCTTTATTTCTGACATCCTGAGGTTGGTCCTTGATGTTGCTCATATTTATTTATTTATTTTAAGAGGACACAGGGAAAGATCTGGCACAAGTCCTTCTGACCACTGGCATGGAAAACAATTATACCTACATTGCACAGGGGGAGAAAGGAACTGTGTGTCTTAGCTCTGTCTCTGGCTGAAAACTGAGACATGGAAGTCTTATAAATATTTTTATTGAGGAGTTTTGCTCAGAGCCCAGGAGCATCACCGTCTCAAAAGAAAGTCTGAGATGTCAATTAGAAGTCATGGAGTCATTCCTTAAGAATGCCCCCAAAGCAGCCTAGATAGGGGCAGGGAGGTGGGAGGGGGAGACAACAATGCAGCTCAAAATCACATGGAACCTTACTTTTAGAAACAAATTGTCTTCATTAAGGTAGTGGTAATGACTGGTCTATTGTTTGGACCCACCAGTGGCTCCTGAGGAGAAAGGCTTGTTTATCTGCTCTGGTAAAAACTACACCCTAGAAAACCTCGGAGAGGGTTCAAAGAGCACGCGTGGCAGAGGAGAACTGCTGCACAAGGTTTTCTTGGCTGTAATATTTGCCGATGCAGATCACCTGGTTTTCAACGTGCCAACCTTTGAGTTAGTGGTTGAGCACAAAGTGGTCGCACCACCCAGGGACCTCCATATCTTTAAGTACACACTCTTTCCATTTCCTTTTTAACTACTTACAAAAATAGCTTATCTCCTGGAATATTTCTTTTCCTTCATTTTTTTCTTTTCCGTTAAAGTAATCCATTTATCAGAATTAACTTTATCCTGCTCATGCCTCAGACTTGATAGTTCCTTCCCCTCTATCAATGGTGTCCATTTGGCTTGTGAATCCAAATTTAGAAAGGCCTATCATAGTACATCCTCACCCGGTGACGTTTCATTTCCTGGCTTTCTCCTGCAATTCCCTCTTTCAATTCTATCGTTAAAGAGATATTGCTCTATGTTTGATTTCCTCTGGTTATTTTCCCCTTTACTGAAAAAAACATTCCTTTTAGGAACCTTGATGGTACTGGGAAACTGATTTCTTATGATTTTCTCCTTTGTCTCTTCCCCATGAATGAATCCACTTATGCCCCACTCTGCTGAGTTTCAGAATTCCTCTCACATGGTTGGAAAGCTCTGTGTCTTTCTGGGAAAGAGGAAAGGGCCTCTCTATGGAAGAGCCATACCAAGGAAACGCAGGTATTACCATTACCAAACACCCGGATGAAAGCCTTTCAATGTGCCGGTCACGATCACCCACCCTGTGTGGTCTGCACTGTCCTTCAGTCTCAGCCTATATCCACAGTGGAAGGCTCCCATTCAGAAGACTCTTTTCACTAGTAACAAATTCTTTTGAACGTGTTATGAAATTCTAAGGGAAATTTATTTGTATAGGTTGAATGAAATAAAACTCATTGCTATCAAGTTGGCTCTGACTCATAGGATGGGGTAAACTGCTCCATAGGGTTTCTGGGTCTGTAAAGCTTTATGGGAGCAGATTGCTTCATTTTTTGTGGGGAGCAGGGTGGCTGGTGGGTTCGAACTGCTGACCTTGAAGTTACTAGCCATTCAACCCACTGTGTCACCAGTACTTATTAGAGGGCGAATAGGATATCTTTAACAGAATAGGGGAGAAAAAAGAAGTGGGTAGAGAACTGCAGTCAATTAAGCCCCTCTGATAGGGGAGAATCACAATTTATAGGAAGATGAGGCAGGATGAAAAGCCAAAAATGTTGGGTCATTTTGACAATTTAGTTACTAAAGGGTTCTGTACTTACTCAGCAGGTACCATGACAAATTCCGAAGAGTACTTATTCCTACCCTAGGGTAATGATAACTTGGCAATGCCTACCTTTCCTCTTTCTCAACTTCTTGCCAAGGTATGCATAAAATGTAAAACATCTGTAATAAATGAAATAAATATCTCAACATTATATATAAAGTCATTCTAAGAATAAAAGGAAGAAAGAAAAGAGGATAGCATTCATTTTAAAAAAGGAAGATAGAAAAGCACTTTTAGAGACAGTCAGGCCTAAGACAAAAATATATATTTTCAACAAGGAGAAAAAATAATTACAACACTAATCAGTAATGCTGAATGCGACCCCAGCATGCTTTTACAATGCACTCTAGTACTTTCTAATACTTCAATTTTATATCTTTTCAAGTTAATTAATGTCATTCCTAAACATAACAAACTATAAGAAAGGTCAGTGGCTGCATTTCCCAGAGTATTGAACCTGAGAGATTTCATTTTGTTATTTTAAGTTTATACATTTAGATGGTTATTGCATTTGTGCAAAACTAAACTGAGTAATGTGCTTCTAAACAGGGAATTTCAATAATGCTCACATTGGAGCACTTCCATGTAGAGTAGGGAATGAATGGGATTGATCATCAGGTAAGTGGAAAACTGACCATATGTTCTAAATTCCTTGTCTTGGCTCAGAATGTCTAAAAATAGATTTCTTTACTTTCCCCAACATTCTAGCCTTAACTTTTCCAGGGACATAGTAGTCTTTGGAGTAGCACCGTGAATCAGGACCCCACAAGGATGTCCAGAGAGCACCCTAAGCCCCAGTGCTTTAGCGTATTAGAATGCTTGCCGTTTTGGCTCCATGCACGCGTCCAGTACGCACGACATTCCGAGCCATCAAGGGAAGCTCACAGCATGCAGGAGCAGTGCAGGGAAGAATCTAGTCAGCCTAGAGGGGACAACCAATGGGCGAAGGTTGCATCATGCAATGAAAACCACAGCTTGGCCTTAGCTGCCATGCAGTAAAGACCTACATCAAAGAGTCTGCCGTGCGGCTCCTGGGTAAGAGTCGACATGAGAGAGGCGAGTTACTTCAGCAATGAAAGACATGGGCAGAAAAAATGTTCAAACCACTCTAAACAGAACACTGTACGGAGCACTGGCATTACATGTGAGAAGAGGCAGCTTTGAAGACAGGGGGGAAGAGATGGGGAAGGGAGCAGAGGACAAAATTGAGCAGTATCCTGATGGCATGGCTTCCTTGGCCATCCCTCATATGCATGTATCTTTATCATGTATTTTGCTTAAACAAATAACCTCATTAGTGTTTTTAACATCAACCATATTTTTTAGAGGTTTTGAAAATTCATTAGCAGCAAGGCATAGTTTACATAAGGATACACATCATGGTGTCCTGTGGTCACAATTCATTATAGAAGCAGAACTGAGGCTGGTCAGATAAATAAGAGACAGTTAAATAAATGCCAACATCCTTAACATTGGGCTACAGACCTCATGGGGATTCCCAGGGTGTCGCATGGCATTGAAAAAAAAAACTAAACAATCAGGAAATCTCAGAATGGTGCTAGGGTGAATAAGTGCGCTGCTTCTTTGCAACTATGCGCCCCAAGAATCCCTACCCACTGAATTGAAACCCACTTCCTAGTAGAGCCATCTTTTCTTCATCTTGGCATGCAAGCTGGATATCCACCACGTACACATTGACCATGTAACAGAACCTCAGTTAGAGGTGAGATTCCCCAAGCTGTTTGTAACAAAATTAACTTTATCAGTGAAAAAAAAAGAGGTATAAACGTTTAAATCTTAAATTTTAATCTTATTACTCATTCATCAATGGTTCCCCCTACCCCCCACCCCGATGAATACAATGATATAGATACAAAGGCCACATCACATATCTGGAAATTGTAGGGACTACACTTAGAACAAAACCCAGGCTGCTCTTCTTTAAAGGGACTGCTCACTGAATGGAGCGCCTGTTTGCTTTTCCCTCCTCCTCTCTCTCTTGTGGCATCCGATACTTTGAACACAATTCAAAATACGGTGTGGCCTCTTTCTAACTTGCAATTCCTTCCTCCTGGCTCAACCTATAAGCAGTTGGAGAAAGCAACCCTCATGTATGTATGTGACTCCTTAAAATGTTCTCCTGGAGCTCAGCCTTCTTCCCTTGGCCTGTGTGACTCTCGCCTAAACGGAAGCTCAGCCCCAGTGAATGAACGATGTGCTGGCCTGATCTTACAGACTCTGAACACCACAGAAACCTACACTCCACTGGGATCTGAGTTTCCCCCACACCAAACATGTAAGCGAATTCCAGCAAACTGAGACCCTGAACTTCTCCTAGCACTACCTCCGCCATTACTCAAAATGCACCTGTGTCCATAGTATTCCCTCTTGAAGATTAAAAACATATGCAGGCTTATGCTAAATAATGTTTTCCAAAGTATCATATTTTTAATGAAAAATCCAGATAATCAATAAATATCTCCTAGGTTACTCCCATGGGACAGGTACTATATACTAGGTCTGAGGACACAAAAATTAATAAAACACGGTTCCCAGTCTTGAGTAGTTTGCCATTTAGCAGTGAAGCATACCCAGGTTTTCATTTCTAGCAGATGAAGCAAGAGTGCTTTGTTTTAAAAAAGTCTACCAACTAGGTTGCGTGATCTTCGGCAAGTTAGTGATTCTCCCTGTGCCTCAGTCTCCTACTCCACAAAATGTAAAGAATAACTACCTCCTAGGATCGTTGAGAGGAATAAATGAGTTAGTAAATGTCATCTGCATTGTTAGTTACTGGCACTTAGTAAAGGCAGTGTCAGTGGTAGGTATTCTCATCATTATGATTCAAAAACAGGTAAGAAATAAACAACTAAATATGGAAGCAGAAGATCGCTTCTGCCAACTTTGGGGTTGGTCTTGAGCAATGAATGGATATTAATCAGAGAGAAGGCCGACTACGGAACTGAAGCGGAGTGCCAAGCATATCAGATTGTTGCAGCACATGAGGGCCTAGGACATTCTGGGAATGGAGAAACTCCTCAATGACCGAGCATAAGTAGACTGGGGGGTTAGCAAGAAATAAGGGCAGGCCAGAGCTCCTCAAGCATCTGTGTGCCCCACTGGCATATCTGGCCATCACCATAGAGGCAATGGATAGCTGTTTAAATGCAGGAGAATGATGTCATTATCTTGTTTCACAGGAACTCAGCTCTAGTGACAGTACGGAGAATTAACTGTAAACAAGCCGGTGAAGGCAAAAGTCAAGTGGACGAATTAAATCCCCAAAGGGATTTAATTAATTACTAATTTAGTATGTGAATACTAAAATGAAAATCATTGTTAAAGTACAATGAAAGTATCCTAATATTCAGAAAAAAATGCCTCTTTTCAAAGCCAAATGCTGACAGGAGGTTAGGGTGAGAGGGTTCTGCTTACAATATGTAGGAGCTTTGGAGATTTCATGGGAAAATGGAATTATAGGATAATGACGTTTTTCCATCAAGTTTTTGAAGCCCTCTTGTATTACTGAAGCAGCTACATAAACCATTGTATTATTTCTCCTACAGCAGCCAGTCCTCCACGTCTAATACAGGAGGTCTGTGTGTCGCAAGTCTCCTTATCTTTTGGAAGGATCTGCCGCCCCCCCCCCCAATTAAGACACTCTACTATTTAGAAAGTAATCTCTATTTTAGAGTTAATATCTACCTACCATGGACATATTTCATTGATGGTACAGCACCTGTGCATACCTGAGACATGCCAACAACTGTAGAGAAATTGCAGGTGAGTATATTTAGGCATGTTTTAGCAAACACTTCCTCGGCGTCCACTGCTCATTTCCTAAAGAACTTGGTTAGAGATACTGCTTAGTTGTTGATGGCAGGTGCCGATGAATCCATTCCAACTCATAGAGAGCCTATGTACAACAGAACGAAACAAATCCCGGTCCGGCACCATCCTCACGTTTATGATTTTACCTCAGCCCGTTGTTGTAGTCATTGTGTAAAGCCACCTTGTTGAGCGTCTTCCTCTTTTTTTCTGTCCCTCTACTTTATCAAGCGTGCTCTATGACGCATGCTGATACTGATTGGAGAGAGATGATCACACTCAAGACCAGAATCAGTTACCATGTGTGTCAGGGTCGAACAGTGTTTCAGAGGGTTTTGCATGATGTACTGACATCCTGTCCCTGAATCCCATCGTTTAGGGACAAAGATGCCCTTCCGTTTCCGGAAGGCTATCTATCTACGCATGTTTTCTGGTGGTGAGTCTTGTCTTTTAATACGAGTTGGGGCAGTAGGAGGGAAAATGCCATTTTCTGACCAAGTGTTTTCTAGCAGCAGTTCATTGAAAAGTTCCCAAGTGTAGTTGAAAGTTACCAAGTGCTCAGCTTCCAATCTGAAGCGTAATGGGAACTCTGTACCCTTAGCTGGTAAAAGAAAACCGGGGAATTTGTGGATATATTGCTGTGGTCATGCCATTAGACCTATTCAGTGGATACGCATTTGTCCTAGGTCCATTCTAATTTGCAGTTTCCAAGAAATGGGGAAATAAGGACAAATGATTGACATGGGAGAACATGAACCCACACCACAGAGACTTACAGAGAGAAGAAAATATGATGGACTGAACTCGGAATAGGAGCCCAAAGTGATCTTCTCCAACATGACTACGCCACTGCTTGCCTCTCAACTTGTCCTACTGTGGTAGCTGGTTTCATCATGTGATGCTGGATAGTGGGCCACAAATATTTCAAATACCAGCAGGGATCACCAAGGTGAACAAGTTTCAGCAGAGCTTCCAGACTAAGAACAGATTATGAAGTAGGAATAAATTATCCACTTTGAAGAGCGTGGCCACTGCAAAGCTTCTGAATAACAATTGTGAAGATTATATAAGATTATACAGTGTTTTGTTCGGTTGTGCATAAGACCACTACGAGTTGGAACAGCCTTGCCCAAACCTAACAACAACAAAAAGACTGTGAACAGACTGCTAGAAAACTCTCAAGGAAATGGTCCCTGCAGCAATGGCCCCATTGGAAGGCATCTTTGGGGCAACCTCTGGTGTGCTCATGTGGAAAGCAAATGCAAGAGGTTTTAACGGAAGCTGGAAAGAGGAGCATGAATCCGGAGACTGTTACCTCTGAACAGCACAGAAAGGGAGTGTGTCTATCCTGTTCTGGGGAAAGTGTGAATTAGTCTCAGCTCCTTGAGATCACCCTCTTTCTCTCACCACAGAGTCAAAACCAATAAACCAGTTCCTGTCTAGTCAGCTCTGACCCTTGGTGACACGAAGTGTGTAGCAGAGAACTGTGCTCACAGCGGTTTCAATGGCTGGAGTTTAAGACGCAGACCACTAGGCCTTTCTACTAAGGTGCCTCTGGGTGGACTTACACTGAAAAGAGTTTCAATTAGCAGCTGATTGCTTACCTATTTGTACCACCCATATTTCCCAAATAATAACTGCTGATAATCCAGAGAAGCTGGATTATATGAAGACAAATATGGCATCAGCATTGGAGAAAGCCTGAGGTAATTTATTGTGCTAACCTGTCTAATAAACACATATGGGGTTAATGGAAGGGCAGAGAGAGTTCTCGGGTCTCTTGCTTTTTGATGGTTAGGCCAGGGTGCAGCTGCCTTAGCTAATTCCCTGCTTCAGCTGGCAAGGCTGACTTCCTGCAAGACATCCCTGAGGAGAAGCCACATGGACCTACCCTGAAGCAGCCGTGTGGAGATCCCTGCCAGCGCTGAGATGATTACCCTTTCACTGACTCGGCTTTCTTCCTGCCGTCAGAATCATTGCATGTGTTTTGTGAGATGGAAGAGGACGTTGTGGATTGGTGTCGGACATATGGGCTAATGTTGGACTTGTGGGCTTGGGCAGCACTGGTTTGGAATATTTTCTTGATGTGCACTTAACCTTTATATAAAACTCTTTTATTCATGAGTTTCTCTGGATTTGTTTCTCTACAGTACCCAGACTAATACAAAGACTTACTAACAACCTGGAATATATAGATGATACAACCTAATTTACTGAAAGTGAGGAGGATTTGCAAGATGTGTTGATGAAGATCAAGGATTGATTTTAACTGTGGATGACAATTCAATGTAATGAAGAACAAAATCCATACAACTGGACCAACAGGTAACATCACGCTAAATGGAGAAAAGATCGAAGTTGCCAAGGATTTTGTCTTGCTTGGATCCACAACCAATGCCCATGAAAGCGGCAGTCAAAAGATCCAAAGACACTTTGCATCAGACAAATCTGCTGCACAAGACACCTTTAGAGTGTCAAAAAACAGAGAGGTTACTTCGCGAACTAAGGTCACTTCACCCAAGCCAGGGTATTTTCAATTGTCTCATAAGCAAGTAAAATTTGGACACTGAATAAGGAAACTGAAGATGAATTGACGCATTTAAAGTGTGGTGCTGGTGAAGAATATTCAAATACCACGGACTGCCAAAAGGACGAATATGTAGGGGAAGAAGTATGTCCAGTGCTCCATATAGGCAAGGGTGATGAGATTTTGTCTCACGCTTTGGACATGCTGTCAGCAGAGAGCAGTTGCTGGAGAAGACATCGTGTTTGGTAAAGCAGAGGGGCGGTGAAAAAGAGGAAAGCCCTCCACAAGCTGGATTGACTGAGGTGGCCACACCGGACTCCAGCATAAGAACAATTGTAGGGGTGGTGCCCAACTAGGCAGTGTTTCATGCTGGTGTATACAGGGTTGCTATGGTTGGAACTGACTTGATAGCACCTAAGAAAAAAACAACTGTGATATTATAATAACTCGATTACTTAACATGAAGCAATGAATATCAAGTATACAAGAACTTTAAAAAAAAACCAAATCTGTCTTCAAGGAAGTATAGTCAAATATTCCTAAGAAATTAGGAGGACGAGACTTTATCTCACGTAATTTGGACTTGTTATAAGGAGGATTGATCCCTGAAAAGTAGAGTACAGGAAAGACTGACACATGATGGAATCACACAATGGCTGCAACAATGGTGTGAAACGTACCTACTGATTCAAAGATGACTGAGGACTGGGCAATATTTCCTTCTAGTATCCACCATAGCTGACTCAATGGCAACTGATGACACGTAACACAAAGCTGGTCTTGGACTAAGCTATCTTTTAGCTTGTGCTTTTCGGCCCTCTCTTTCCTGGAGAGCTCAGTGCTCTCCATCCTAAAGGAGCCAACAACTGATACCTACTTATGGTGCAAGATGATCTTTTCTAGAACTACTTAACATTTAAAAAGCAACCCAAAACATTTCAAGAATGAACTTCTAAGTGTAGAATCTCAGGTAAATTGCAGGTTATATGGGTGGGGTATTTTAGATACAGAAGCCCCCAAAAGTCATTCGAGGCTCCCTAATAAAATAATGCTTCACCTCGGTAATTTTATTAGAACTAATGTCAAAACAAAAATGAGGCACCAAAGACGGAGTGATACTTAAAATGCCAGACTTTACAAGGAAAATGTCAATCATTTGTATCTTTCTGAGAAGTGTTCTCTTATAGGAACAAAATAAAAATGGAGAAATGTGCAAGGAATAAAAAAAAATGTCCAGTCATAGAGATGGCTTAGCAAAGAAATATCCAGGAAGAGCAAATTCAGTTCATCCTGAACTAGAAGATGTGTCACTGCTGTTCATCTGTCTATGTCATTACCTGCAAGAAGTCCGGGTGATGTAATAGATTACACCCTGGGCTGTTAACTTCAAGGTCAGCAGTTTGAAACCCCCAGCTGCTCTGCAGGATAAAGATGAGGTTTTCTGCTTTGGAAACCACAGAGGTTGCTCCACTCTGTCCTACAAGGTTGCTATGAGACCAAACTGGTTCCATGGCAGTGAGTCAATGTCATTCCCTGCAGGGGGCTTGGGCTTAGAAGAAATCTGGAACAGCCATCCTTCTCTCGCTGCTTAAAGGTTCAACAAACAGGGCAGCTCAGAACAGGAATGAAGGAGTTATTAAAAGCATTTCCTGGAGAGCTGAGACATGCCTGCTATGCAGAATGGTACTAGGTAGGATAAATTTTAAAGATCTTTTTGAGCAATTGAAGATAGAACGTGCACAGAAATAGCTGGCATCTATAAGAATGAATACCTTATAAAATTCATGCCATTGTTTCACACCCATCAGACTCCCTCACCAACTCTTCCTCATTGTTTTTGTCTCCAGGAATCTTCTCTAAGGGCCCTTTCCTTTTCTTCAGGAGAATTTCTACTGAAATTCCAGGCAACCCCGCCCCCCCCCCAACAGGGACCATCGATTTATCTGCATATCTGCCTCTCTTCCTTTCTAGATGATAAGCTGCCTCTTTGAGCAGGGGCTTTGTTGTTGTTGTAGTGTGTGTGCATGTGCGTGTATTCCTACTAACAGAGTGCCTGCTAGTTGTTGTTGTTAGCTGACCTCAAGTTGCCCCAACTCACGGTGGTCCCATGCACAACAGAACGAAATGCTGCTCACTCCTGTGCCATCCCATAACTGGTGGTGAATCAGACAGCTATGGTCGGCAAGGTTTCATTGGCTGATTTTCCTAATTAGATCGCCAGCCTTTCTTCCTGGTCATGACAGTTTAGAAGCACTGCTGAAAGCTGTGCAGCATCACGTTGTTGTTGTTGTTGTTGTTGTTGTCAGGTGCCGTCAGTCAGTTTCACTCATGTATAGCAGAATGAAACATGGGCCAAGCCTGTGCCATCCTCAAAATTGTCCCTATGTTGGAGCCCATTGTTGCAGCCCCTGGGTCAAGCCACCTTGTCAAGGGCAGCCCTCTTGTCACTGTTCCTCCACTCTACCAAGCACGACGCCCTGCTCCACGGACTGGTTTCTCCTGATGATTACATGGCCAAACCCCCACTGGCAGAAGGCTGGTAGCTAGAACCCAGATCTCACACACGGACAGCAAGAATTCTATCACGGATACAGCAAAAACACATTACCATGGAGGCAAAGAGCCTGGTGTTGGCCTTACTACAGTAAGGTGAGCAGTTTGAAACCACCAGCTACTCTGAGAGACAAAGAGGAGGCTTTCTACTCCTGCAAAGAGTGGCAGTCTTGGAAACGCACAGGGGCAGTTCTGCTCTGTCTTACAGGATATGCACGAATCAGAATCAGCCTGTTGGCCCTGAGTTTTTTGGACCAAGGTGTTCGTTCTGACCCAGTGACCTGCAAAGGGGGAGCCGACTGTACTGTCCGCTAAGGTTTCTAAGCCGGTAGAGGCTCAGGGAGGAGATCATCTCATCTTTGTCCTACACACAGTGCTGGTAGGTTCAAACTGGTGACTTTGCAAAGAGCAATACAACATGTAATGAAAAATATCCTTAAGATATTTAAGAAAGGAACAAAAAATAAAAGAATGGGAGAAGGAAATAGAGAAATCTTGGAAAATAGATTATAATACAATACCACCAAGGTACAGTGACAAGCCTAAGACAGAAAGCCCATCTTTCAATGTGGCTTTAAATGGCTCTAGAATTCCATAAAGATCAATAACTTAAAGTGTAGGGCAATTCCATCAGCCACATAGTACTATATTCACTAGATGATGTGATTCTCTCCAAAGACTAATTTATGGATTTCTCCTGTATCCCATTACAGTTACAGGGCTTCTTACGTTACAGGTCCAAGACAAGGATTGTCAGCCTTAGAAAGGGGATGATCTGGAAGATAACAAGACTCACCATTCAGGGAATGCAATTGACCTGACCTTGCCACCAGAGGCTTAAGCCCTGGAGGGTTGAGAGATGCAGAATACTTGCGAATACCCCCCCAGGATCTCCCCAGGGAATACAACTTCCTGCATCATTCCCCAAACAAAACCCATGGCCATCAAGCCCGTTCCAACTCATAGCAACCCTGTGGAACAAGGTAGAACTAACTCCCCTTGTGGGTTTCTGAGATGGTATCTCTTTAAGGAAGCAGAAAATCTTGTCTTTAACCCCTTGTGTCATCAGACATCATGAAAGTAAACGCCTAAAACTACATTAAATCTTGACTTAAATTACTATACAAATATTTTTCTTTTTAACATAAAGGCTGTAT
>NW_022103968.1:70618899-70638663 GCF_000313985.2 Echinops telfairi
GTGCCTTGTTCGTTTCTTCGCCAGTGCCCAGAATAGTGCCTGGCACAGGGTGAGTACGCAATTGCAGGTCGTTTCCATCCAGTGATTCCAACTCACGGCCATTCCCCATGTGCAGAGCAGAGCTTCCCCACAAGGGTCTTAAGCTATGGCCTTTAGGGACCCAATCTCTAGGCCTGACTGTCGGCACCTCTAAGTAAACGCTTCACCATTTGCACTCAGCACCTCCAGTTCTCCACAAATGTTGTTAAACAATCAAATAAGAGGAGGCTCCTCCTCCTAAAAAAATGATAGATAGAAGGAAGGAAAGAAAGAAGAAAGGAAGAAAAGGCTACATTCAAAAAGGACATTCTTGATACAGACCAACGAGACTGGAAAGCAGGGACCCGAACAGACTCTCGGACACCAATGTTCTTTGCAGCATCAGTCATAATGACCCAAAGATGGAAATGAACCAAATATCAATTAATCGATAAATGAATCAATAAAATGTGATAAATTCATACAAGAGGATATTACTCTGCCATAAACTGAAGTCCTGATACGTGTATGGTGCAGATGAACCTTGAAAACATTATTCTGAGTTACATGGCACATCCGAAATGCAGGTTTTCACTTCTATGGAACCCACCAGCTACTATCCAGTATAACGATGAAGCTATTTGCTCCTGTATGGATTTAAAATCTGGGAGACCCACAGGGACAGTTCTCCTGTGTCCTCCTGGGTCCTTAAGAGTGGAATTCTACTCAAGGGCAGCAGACTGGATTTGAGTTTCACTTATACAAAATATCTCGGATAAACAAAAATAGAGAAACAAAAAATTAAGAGACCGAAGTTTAAAATGTAATTTGCGTATAGCTATTAACCTAAAGGTTGAAGCTTCAAAACCACCCAGTGGTGCCACCAGAGAAAGACCAGCCATTTATAAAGAGTACAACCAAAATAATAATAATAACAACAATAGTATAACAGAACAGCTCTTCTCTGTGCATGGGGCAGCTATCAGTCTGGATTCAGTCCGCAGCATTGGCTTTGCTTTACTGTGGGGCTGTAAGGATGATGGAATGGGAGTGAATGCTGAAGGGGAACTGAGTTTCTGTTGGAGGTGATGAACAACTTTTGGAAATGGATAATGGTGATGGAAGCATACCACCGTAAAAATAGTTAATGCCACTAAATTGTACATTTAACAATAGAAAAACAAACATATTTTTTCCACAATCAAATTAAAATAAGGAACAGAAGAGGGAGAGGAAGCCTAGGGAGAGAAATTTGGTTAAAAGTTCTAGCGCAAAATTGCTAAGAATAAGTATATGGTTAGTAAGTAATAGACTGCTGGTACTTCCTTGGCAAACCTTCTTATATAATCAGCAAGAAGTCGCTTCCACCTCACTTCCTACATACACCTGACTTTTGTATTCACATCAAAGGATCTTTTTTCCTCTTATTCCATCATAAGGAGCCCTGGTAGTGCTCTGCTGGAGTAAGCATCAGGCCACTAACCATTGGCAACCACCAGCTACTCCATGGAAGACAGAGGAGGCTGTCTGCTCCAGTAAGATTTACAGTCTCAGAAACTCTGTACAGGGCTGCTCTGAGTCCAGTGGACTTGAGGGAAGAAGGTTGGGCTGCACTACAGCATGACAAGCCAACTCAACCAAACCCATTGCCAATGAGTCAGTTCCAACTCAGAGAAACCAACACGAAAAATCCCTTGATGATTTAAAATTCTTTGTTACATAAACTTGCAAACATAAATGACATCTTAGTTGCCACTTATATATACCACATACTTCTAATCTCACATAAAAGTAAAACAGAGCATTTCTTCATCAATTTTTTTTCTAAATTATGTGAAGAAACTGGCACTTTGTCTCAGGTTAATAAAAAAAATCTCTGCCTCTTTACATAACTCTAACAGAGGAGTATTCCTAAATACATTTTTGCCCAGCCACTTAATCTTTCCAAACTTAGAGAGCACTCCTGATGATACAATTGTCCTGATGATACGATCATAGATATCGACATATAACAGGTTACATTATTCAAAGGTTAAGAAAATGGGGTCTAGGGATCAAATTGTGGTCCTGATTCTTAGTCATGTGACCTCAAACAAGTTATCTAACCCTTCTGAGCTTCCCATTTTTCAATAATCAAATAGAGATAAGTCACAGGAGTGCTATTGAGTGGTATCGTAAGGTAAGTTTGTAAAAGATTTATCAAAGCACTTTGGAGATAGTAAAAATATATTTATAAAATATTGATGTCTAAATATATGTGTGTGCATATGTGTGTGCAGAATTGTGCTCCATAGAGTTTTCAGTGACTGACTTTTCTCAAGTAGAATAATGCAACTTTTTCCCAAAGCCCCTCTGTGTGGACGCACACTGCCAACTTTTTAATTAGCAGTTAAGTACATTAACTATTTGCAATAGCCAGATACTAAGTTAGTAAGTTCTAAGTTAGTAAGATAATAATATAGTAAGTTCTCAATAAGTAGGGAAATTGCTTGTAGGCCTAGAGAGAGATGTCAAAGCTCAGAATCCCCCAGTACTAACTCGCTAGGCCACTGCCTGATCCGGTGACCTGCTGATAAATATGAGATGAATGAATGAGTGGCTGTTTCCTAGTGACTGCCAGGTGGTTGCCTCCATTTGTCTTTCCTGATGAACTGTGTGGTCCTCTCTACACATGTTGTTGTTGTTGTTGTTGTTAGATGCCATCAAATCAGCTCCCACCCACAGCGGCCCCATGCACAACGGAATGAAACGCTGAGCAGTTCCGTCATTCCCACAGAGGTTCCGATGCCTACGGCAAGGATGCAGCCACTGGGGCAATCCGTCTCACCGAGGGTCTTTCTCTTCTGTTGTTGCCCCTCCACTGCTCCAGGGACTGCTCTCTCCCGACAATATGTCCCAAGGATGTAAGGCAAAGTCTTGCCATCCTTCCCTGTAAGGGGCACTCACTCAGGCCTTACTTTTTCCAGTACAGATCGGTTTGCCCTTTGGGCAGTCTAGGGTACTTTCAATATTCTCCAGCACCACAATTAAAATGCATCTATTCTTCTTCAGTCTTCCTGATTCACTGTCTAACTTTCCCACGCCTATGATGCAATTGAAAATACATGGCTTGGGTCAGGTGCACCTGAGTCCTCAAAGTAACATCCTCGCTCTTCAGTACTCTAAAGAGGTCTTGTGCAGCAGATTTACCTAATGCAATACGTCTTTGGCTCTTTTTACTACTGCTTCCATGTACATTGATTGTGGATCCAAATAAGACAAAATCCTTGACCACTTCAATCTTTTCTCCATTTAGCCTGCTGTTAACTATTGGTGCAGTTGTGAGGATTTTGGTCTTCCTTACATTGAGTTGCAATCTACACTAAGACTACAGTCCTTGATCTTCATTAGCAGTGCTTCAATTTCTCCTCAACAAGCAAGATTTCTTGATTTCAGCAAGCAAGGTTGTGTGATGCACATACCGCAGGTTGTTAATAAGCCTTCCCCCAGTCCTGATATTGCATTCTTCTTCATATAAGCCGACTTCTCTGATGATTGGTTCAGCACACAGACTGAACAAGTATGATGAAAGGATAAACCCTGACACACACCTTTCCTGATTTTAAACCACACAGCATTCCCTTGTTCCGTTCTCACAACTGCCGCTTGATCCATGTACATGTTCCGAAGGAGCACAATGCAGAGTTCTGAAATTCCCATTCTTCTCAAGGTTATCCACAGTTTATTATGGTCCGCACAGCCAATGAAACACAAGTAAACATCTTTTTGCTATTCCCTCCTGTGAGTTCAGATCCATCTGACACAAGCAATGATGTCCCTTGTTCCATGTCCTCTTCTGAAAGCAGCCTGAACTTCTGGCAGTTCCCTGTCTCTGCACTTACTTCATACATTTTATCTGACTTCTTTCCTTCAGACCATTACAATCAGTATTTCATACAGAACCTCAAAGCTTAAATAGTCAAGCGCCTCAGTAAGTCCTTTGCTCGTGTATAAACATCAGGAAGATTGCATTTTAATCTTCCCATTGGCATTTTGGACTACCCACTGGCCTGTGAGCTTCTACATTTTGTGTCATTGCATGTGTTTCGTGAGTCTGCAGAGGGCTTTATACATTGGTATTGGACTAATGGACTTGATCTGGACTGGCCTGGGAGGTTTTCTCAATATTCAATTGCTCTTGTATATAAATCTCTTCCTTATACACATATGTGTGTCCACGGATTTGTTTCTCTACCCAACGAACACATTATGGTACCTTGGGAGTGGGGTACTGGAGGAACAAATCATAAAAATGGAGAGTAGATGTTTGCTTGACTTCTGCCTCATAGTAGTGTTTCTTATTTGGCTAGCCAGAAGTCAGATATATCCTTGCGGTTTACCGGGTTGTTTTCTAGAAAGAATATGGGAAGTTAAAGCTTTGATTATTTTGTTTGGTTATTCCTGTGTGAAATGGTAAAAATGAATGTTGTTAATGTATATTTTGAGCTTAGGGGTAGAAATCACCATTTTAATTTCTCAGAAACCATGCTGCTTAAGGATAATGGCTGACAGAAGGTCGAAATGACTGACAGAAAGCATGAATCTGTTCTGATGCTCTCAGAGGCCTAATCTCATATTTTTCTATCAATAGAATAGTTTAGATAAGGATTTAGATAAGCTAAATAAGAGTTGAACTTAACTGTTTTAAGAATTGAGTTTAGTATCTGATTTTACCTTGTTTATACTGATTTATTCTGCTTATTGTTATTGATATAATGCTTGAAAGAAATTATTTGGGGAAGTATGAAAATAGAGCTTGTATGCCCACTTGCCTTGAGCCATTAATTTGATCTTTAGATGTGTTTAGGACCCAAAGAAGGCTCTGAAATGATAAGCCCAACCCAGTGCTTTGGAGTACTCAGGACATTTGCATCCCAAGAGACTTGCCTGGGGGCAAGATTGACAGATTGAAGGGAAAAAAGGAACTATGAAGTTCAAACTCCAGTGGATTTTGTCAAAAGCTGGAAAAAATCTGTAACCAAGAAGAAAACTCCTCTCTAGGATTGAACGTGAAAGGAAGCCTGTGGGCAGGCTGAAATGCTTGCTAGGTGCCCACCTGGATCCACTCATTGAGTGGAAGGGGGAGAAAAGCAGCAATAGAGAGATGGGTTGAGTCTGGCCACTGACACCCGTGGACCTGGTTTACAGGAACTAGAGGAGAAGACAAGAGTGGGTTGACTGGTCTGAAGTTCATGACCTAGCACAAGAGGACTGGGCTTGTTGAGTATTGGTGAGAGCCCATGGTCTAAAGGCAAGGCAACCAATGGGCACCCTGTGGAGGCTGAGTGAAGCAGCCCACACTGGGTTGACCAGAACCCAACCAGATGAGAAGATTTTTGAGCCTATGAACTAGTGCATATTGCTGTTGACTTTATGGATGGCCTGTCCTGATTTGACTTTGCTTATGGATGCAGATTTCACAAGGTTCCAACTGGAATGAAGATTCTTCACATCGAAAAATGTGATTGTCTCCTCAGAGCACTGGGCTGATGTAAGTGGACAATATAGAAGTTGGATGCCCAAAATTGGGGGGATAACGCCATGATGTGGTTGGCTTACAAACTTTCATAGGTGGGGGAATATATTCATAAGATTATAGGATCAAGGGATAGGTGTTACTTAGCTACAAATGTTAGGCATAGGATATTTTTGTTTCGTTCACTTATAGAATATTATGTTTAAATGAGGGTGGTACATATTGAATTGTATACATTTTAGTTTTATCCTGTTAAGTACAGATATAATTTTATTATTGTTTGAAAATTATATGTGGTTGCAGAGTTATCTGAATGTGTCAAATTGACAAGGGGTGGTCTGTGGTAGTTATATAATTATTTGTCATTTTTAGGATTAAAAATGTAGGGGTAGAGTCTAGCCTGACAATCAGATCATAGCCAATGAGGCTTCTGTGTAGGCCTGGCCTTCTCCTGAGAATTCTGGGAAATCAGGTATTTCCTTCTTGGAGGCAGGAGAGACTCTCACTCACTACTTCACTCCCTGAGAGACATTGTAACTGACAAGATACATGGAACTACTCTAGTGTCCTGAGCCACACAAGTCACATGGATGCAACCAGACCTCTGAAGCCAGAGAAGTCACAGAGACCCCTGTCAGCACTGAGATGTTTCCAATGTCACTGGGTCTAAAGACTTTCTACACACTGGACTGTGATGTTCTACATTCGGTGTCATTGCATGTGTTTCAAGAACTGAAGAGGACTTTATAGATTGGTATCAGACATATGGGCTAGTATCAGACTTATGGACTTGATTTGGACTGGGATGGGATGTTTTTTCAATGTTCAATTGCTCTTGTATATAAAACTTTTTCTAATACAAATGCAGATTAAAACATCAACTTAACTTGCTTTGTGTAAACTGCTTGTGCTTCTTTTTCTCTCATTTAGAAAACAACCTTGACTGCTTAATATTAGAGCATCTTCTGTTTTACACTTTCTTAACTTTCAATGAGAAAAGGGGACAGTGAAAGCCCATGCTATCGAAATCCAGCCAATTTTCAATTCTGGTTTATTTATTTGAAACTTGATTCTTACTAAATCACTCTAGTAATTCTTTGACTTTCCTTCATCCTGGGTTTAGTTCCCAAAACACCCTCTAAAGCTATACTTTAGTGCTAGTAACCTGTCATTGTTGTTCCAAGATACTCAACACGAAAAATTCAGGGGAGAGCGGCCACGTATTTGGAAAATGTTCATGTTATGGAGCTGAGTAAAGAGATATTTGGGCTACAAAGTTCCATTCCAATTCCTCTCAGTTCTGGTCCCACAGGAGTCTCTGTTCAACTTTCTATCATCAATAGTTTACTCCATCCTAGTTTCCATCCTTCTCTAGACAAGGATGATGCAAGTAGTAACTTCTCATATGCCTCAGAGGCAGTGAGCCTCCATGCAAGAATGAAAACTCAGCATAGAAGAGCAATGAAATGCATTCCTGGAGTTATATAAAAATCAAAGGACAGATACACACATCTAGATTAAAGTCACTTCCATTCCACTGCCCACTTTTAAAGGCTTCCCTCAAGGTCTCTGAGTGATGTAAATGGTCTGCACTGACCATCCAGTGACACACACACACACACCTCCCCCCCGCGCCCCCGAGAAAGGCTTGGTGAACTGCTTCTACAAAGAATATAGCCAAGAAAATTCCACAGAACTCAGTTCTACTCTTGGAATACATGGGGTCACCACCATGAGACGTAACTGACTCCATAGCAACAGGTTTTTATGGACAAATAAACAGCAAAGAGAATGCATTAACATGGCTTTAGGGTTTTTAAATTTTAAAACACATTTTTTTCATTTGTGTTATTGCAGTTATACAGCTTATATAATTTTTTACTGTACAGGCAAGAGCTAACCTAGTAACCTCAGCCCTCAGTCTGACCCTCAACAGCATTGAAAACTATTTTTAGAGTAGTGTTAAGTACAGGCAACAACCATTATGTTTCCTTTTGAAGCCATCCATACCTGTCCTGTTAACCACTGCAAGACCCCAACGCAGCAGTTAAGCAATCCTAGTGCTTAGTGGTTATGCAGCACTCGGCCAAGTTCAGTGAGTAGTTTTCCTTAAATATATGGATGCTTCAATGGCACCTACCAAGTATATCTCTTTGTAAGAGTACAAATGCAGTGTTCCCACTTTCCCAGATGTGTGGGCACCCCAACCTCTGCAGAGCCCACTCTTTTCCACACTGAAAGCACTAGGGAAACCTTTCTTCCAGGCACAGAAGCTGAGAGAATTATGTGACAAGTGTAGATACCACTGTTCTCTGGCTCTTAGAGCTGATCCCGGGAAAGCCTGTTCTCCAGGTGAAACCATTCCTCTGGGCTGTCTCCATAGCCACATGGCACAGTCCTACAGGTTCAGTGGTTATTAGTAGCTCAATCCAAACCTACTCATTAACCCGAGAAAAGGAAAACAACAGGAACACAAATTAAACACCATAACACATACCACGTTTATTCCATGTTCAAATGCTAGCTCACTCTCCTATGAATTTAATGTCTTATGAATCTTGAAAATCAGGATAATTTACTGGCCCTAAAATTATAGCTTCAAATAATCATCTCAGAAAGGGTTTGGAGGTCTGAGGATGAAGGAAGAGAAAAGTCAGCAATACCAGAGAGTTAGGTTAGGACTTTGGCTCAACTAATAAATCTGAGTTGTTTTAGCACTGACCTTGTGCTCTGCATTAAGACATACTGCACTATTTTAAAGGAGTAAATACCACGTTTGTTATATTCTCCCCACTCCTCGTCTCTTCTCTTCCCCCTCCCCACCTCCTCCCTTTTCTCTCATTCCTCTGCCTCTCTATGTCTCTCTGTCTACAGATATCCAGATCTAGCTGTCTAGATGTCCTGGATATAGAGAGACATCTACACATATATGCTCATTATATAATATGTTATTCTTTTTCTATATTCAATATATATTTCTTCTGCTCCTCTTCCTCCTTATATATTTATCTCCCCCCCCGCCCACTTCACTCTTGCTCCTTTGCCCCCAGCCCCCTTTTTTCATCTGGTTGCACATCGGGTGACTCATTGAACTGCTAACAACAAAGTTAATGGTTCAAACCCACCAATCATTTGGAGGGACAAAGCATCCTTATCTAACTATCTCTGTCTACTCCTGTAAAAACTTAAAGTTTCAGAAACCCAGAGACAATTCTACTCTGTCCTAGAGGGTTGCTATCATTCAGAATTGATTTGATGGTGATGAGTTTAGTTTTTTGGCTTTTCACATTACACTACATAGCTCAAAACATAAGAGCAGTCTCTGTTACTCAAGTGTGGCAAAGGAGAATTAAAACTCTTGACTCTGGCATCCACCATCCTTACCATCACATTTTCTTGATGGGAACAAAAAAATAAGACAGGACACTTGTAAACAAGATGATTCCCTGCCATTATCTTAAAAGTTATATCTAGATCAAATCACTTTTTTCATTTGCTGATTGGTTTCGTAAGCTTGAATTTTCTTGTTTTCTTTCCTTTTTTTTTTAGGACAATTGCCAATGCATGCACAGTTCTGGATTTTATTTTAAGTAATTTGTAGTTGACTACCATTTATTTATGCAATTGGTATAATTAAATCTAATTGCATAATTGGTGAAAGACTGAGTAATCACATAATTAGAATGCGCAATAATAACTGTCGAAATCCCATTGTTATGATGTGCAATGATATAATTATGATGCATAACAATGTAGACTAATTTACACGGTACTGTGTAAAGATCAAGAACAGCTCTAGTCTTCTATGCATAGTATATAGAATGTAGCTAAGGCTGAGGACCTTGCAAGAGGCATTCAGTATCTAGACTTGGATTTTTTGATTTTATCTCAGAAAAAGAGTTTGAATGGTGACCATTCTCTCCTTCCTGAAACATTCTCTACTCCAGGCTTCTGCCATGCTCCCTTCCCTAATAATGTTCTTTCTCAGTTACCTGTCCAGGCCCTTCCTGATTTAGCCAACTTCTAAATTTTGGCATTTTATAAGCCTTCACCCTGGTTCTTCTTCTATTTTTGCTCTAAATGGTCATCTTAATGAGCCTATCAATTCCCATTAATTAAAAAACATCGACCTTGTAATTCCTAAATTTCTATCTCCAGCCCATTCTATCCTTCTGTGCTCTGACCTGACATATGTAACTTCCTACTTGACACCTCCTCTTTATTATCTCAAGGACAACACCCCCAAACATGTCCCCAGGACAGTTTTTCATTCTTAATAAATTGTATCTCTGTCGACCTATATTTGAGCCAAACACTCTGTAGGAGGATCCACTACTTCTATTTTATTTCACTATATATCCAGTTAACCAATGAGTTCTTCCAAAATGTCTCCTCTTTATCCTCCCTACCTCGTTATCCTCCCTACTTCCCTACCTCCCTACCTCAAGTCACCCTTCCTTCCTGTTTGACTCTTCATTCATTTCCTCTTTCAATTTAGAGAATGATTACATACTATAACCGGCCTTTATATGTCATATTTCCTTGTCTCTCCCTACCACATTGTCTTCATGATTATAATATTTACTGGTATTTCCCACCATCCAGAACAGATGAGATTAAGAAACAGATTAAATTTCAATTGAATAAATAAATGAATGACTATGATGATGGCATCTACAAGGGGCAGAGTGTGAGCTTCATAGTAAACTGGTAAGAGTCACCATGAAAGCTGGGGCTAGGATAGAGAAAACTATGAAAAAAAACTTAAGATTCCTCAAAATATTGAACACACAAATATATGACTAGGCAACTGTAATCCTAGATACCCAAGGAAATGAAAGCGTATGTTTATATAAAAGTCCATTTATGAATATTTATAACAATGTGATTTGAGGTAGCAAAAAAGCAGAATCAGCCTAAATGTCCATGATCTGATGGACATTATCTGATACATAAGTAAAACTTGGTATATCCATACAATAGAATATTATTTGGTAAGAAATTAAGTACTAATATATGCTTTTTTAAAAAGCCAAAGAATCTAGTCATAAAAGCTCACATATTATATGATTTCATTTAATGTGGAATGTCCACAATAAGCAAACACAAAAGAGAAGGTGGTTTAGTTGTTGTCTAGGTTGTTTGTGTGTGTGTGGGTGGGGGGGGGGCATGGCACAGGCCACATTGAGGAGAAATAAGCAGTGGCAATTAGTGTATATGGGGTTTCTTTTTAGAGTGATAAAAATGTTCCAGAATTAGATTGTTGTAATGTTACAGAACTTTTAAAAGTAGTTAACCAAACAAAATCCATTATTATTGAGTTGATTCTAACTCATAACAACACTAAAGAACAGAGAAAAAGTGTCCTGTAGGATTCCCATATTCTTTACAAAGGGGGCTCTGGTGGCCTGCTCAATGCTCACCCATATGAAGAGATCACTAAAGATATGGATGCTACAACAAAGTGTTGTGAAGAAAACAGATGGTGCCCCGCTATCAAAATAATAGTGTCTGGGATCTTAAAGGCTTGTCTTTAAACAAGTAGCCAGATAAGTGAGGCATCAACCAAGTCCATATGGAAGAAGCATAACAGCCTGTGTGATCCAACAATGATAAATAATAAAATCCAAATATGAAGGAGGGAAGGGTTTCAGAGCTTAAATTGTAAACACCCAATTTTCAGAAGGCTATGGATGGGAATCGAAGTCCGAAATCGAAGTCATTCGCAGGGTCCCTACATGGATTAAACCCTGGTGGATCCCCTCTGACCATAGTTTAGAGTTTGTAATAACCTTGATATCAGACAGAGAGTATTGTAAACTTGATTATCTCCCTTTTGACCCATTTTAATTTTGTTCTAATATTTCCTGCTTTTTTCTCAATCAGTTTTTTTCCCAATGATTTATTTTAATATTGTTGGTATATATATTTGCTGGTTTGTTTTTTCCCCCTATGTTTTCCACTGTATGAAGTCCTGGATAGGCAAATACATAGAAATAGTAACTGGTATAACGGCTTGTTGGGGATGGCGGGGTATGGGGGCAGGTAAGGAAATGGGGAGCCAATAATGAATAAAAGAAAGAAGAAAATGTCCCAGAATTGGTTGTAGTGATGTTTATACAACTCTTCTTAATATGATTGAATGATGGAAGGGTATATTAATCATATCTCAATAAACCTATATTTGTTTTTTAAAAAGGAGCCGCGGTGGTTCTGAGTGAGGCATTACATTGCTCGCAGCAAAGTCCGCAGTTCAAGCTCATCAGTTGTTGTTCCACAAGAGAAAGATGCGCTTATCTTCTCCTACAGAGACGTGTAGTCTCAGAAACCCCATCTCGGATCTCTAAGAAGTCAGAATCCACTCAGCAGCAGTGGGTTGGTCTCATCTTTACAAAGCAGATTACTACAACGTTTTTCCCATGGAGCAGTAGTTGGTGGGCCCAAATTACTGACATTCCACTCAACATCCAAGTGGTTAGCAATTGTAGCACCGATATTCCCTTCAAAGTAAATGCCCACTTTAAGTGGATAAAATTAATAGTATATTAAACCTATCTCAAGAAAGCTATAGAAGCAGAAAGAGGAAAGAAAAAAAGGGAATAGGGAGAAATGGGAGAAAGTGTTAAAGGATCCAATCGCACTGAGAATTAACTCAGTAAAATTACTTACTATCTTTTAGGCCTCCAGTTTATGACTAAATGCTGAGTGGCTTGAGTAGTTAAACAGTGAGAGGATGAGCTCTGGGTAAATAGGTAGAAGATTAGAGTGTAGCATCAAGTGCTCAGCCCCAAAAATGTGGATAGCATTTAAGAAAATGTCTCAGGGGAAAATTATTAACCATGAAACAAAGAACCCAAACCATTGAAGAGGTTGAAAAGTTACTGTTAATTTGGATACATCACAACCAGCTTGATGGTGATCGTGCATCTGAAACAGTGAAACGCAAGAACCCTAAAGGCCTCCACAGCGATATAAGAAAACACATGGCAGCCCTAGTGCTGAGTTGTCCCAAGTGTTCAAAGCCAGCCATGACACAGGCAGACACAGGGTAGTGAGGTGGGGGAGCGGGAGTGCAGACACAGGGCAGTGAGGTGGGGGAGGTGGGGTGCAGACACAGGGCAGTGAGGCGTGGGGGAGGGGGGGTGCAGATAAAGGGGAGCCAATAAATTTGTAGCTGAATCTGCTGAATACATGGAGGCTGAGGGTTTCCTTTCCCAGCAAGTGTTCAACAGCGAATAAATCAGCCTGCTTTAGGGGGAAACAAATGCTCAATAGGACCTTCATTACTAAAGAGGAAGACATTCACAGGCCTATGTTTTGTGTGGGAATACTAGTGGGGATTTCAATGTGAAGCCCATGTTAGCATACCATTCTGAAAACTCACACTTTTAAAATAACAAATCATAATGAAATATAAGTTAATTATATTTGCTGTATTAGATTTTGATATTCAATGTACTGGATCTATTGTGTTTAGATGTTTTTATTGGGCATTTCCACAATGTAGGGCTGTTAACTTTGTGTTAAAGTCCTGGAAAAATTAATTTGTAAGTGGAATTTGGGAGCCTCAGAGCCCCTACTTTGATTTTCCATTATTTCTTATGGGGAAAAAAAAAGTTCAGTTGTTGAATTTTTCAGTGTTCAAACACAAATTAGGAACAAATTGAGTGTGACAACTGAGGTGTGTTAATCTGGGTAGACTAGAGAAACAAAACTCATAGACACTCATATTTTATAAGGGAGAGTTATATATAAAGGGTAAGTGTACATTAAGAAAGCATCCCAACCCAAGGCTGTCCAAGCTCATAAGTCCAACTTCAGCCCATGTCTGACACCAATCTACAAAGTCCTCCTCCATCTCACAAAACGCACGCAATGACACCGACTGCAGGAGGAAAACCGAATCAGTGAGCGTGAAGCATCTCAGCACTGGCAGGGGTCTCCACATGGCTTCTCCAGCACCCAGGGTTGCATCAGGGTAGGTCCATGTGGCTTCTCCTCAGGGATATCTCACAGGAAGTGAGCCTTGCCAGCTGAAGCAGAGAACTAGCCAAGGCAGCCACTCACTAGTTCAACCATCAGAGAACAAAAGACAAGACAGGCGAGGCTCACCTAGCCATTTATCTCTCTGCCCTTCAATTAATCCCACATGTGTTCATCGGCCAGGTTAGAACAATAAACCTTAACTATCACACAAGGTTATTACTGTAGTTTATTTTTTAATTAAAAGATCATTTTACTGGGGGCTCTTACAGCTCTTATAACTATCCATACATCAATTATATTAAGCTTATTTGTACATATGTTGCCACCATTATTTTCTAAACATTTATCAGCTTCTAAACCACATATCAGCTCCTCTCTTTTCCCTTCCTCCCCCGTAACCCTTGTGACCCCTTGATAAATGATAAATTATTAATATTTTATATCTTACTGTAGTTTTAAAAGGCAGAAATTTTACATTAAGACAAAACAAAACAAAAAAACCCATAGAACTAGAATTCCAGAATCACTTGAATAAACGGGAGATCTGAGATGCTTGTCCCTTCTAGGGAGTAATTCACTAGATTTGAATGTCCTTATAGACATGTCTCTGCAGTTCCTACTACTACTTCCTGTTGCTTTATATCCAGCCTGGTCCTAGAGCATCTAAGCTTTAAGGCCATAGGCTGTACCATCAGATGATTCAAACACATCAGCCAAGAGACAGCTTAGCTTCACTCAGTCCATCTGAGAGGCCACAAATATCCATGTTCCTAAGAAAGTCCTTTCTCTCTAATGAGGACCAGACGCCAACGTTTATGAGATTTTTGCTGTTTCCTTTCTTTTAAAAAATGTATTTAGATTAGATTGTCTCAAATTATCTTAGATTCTCTGCTCTAGAATTACCTGTTTGTCAACCGTCACTCCACACCACTGCTTTCCTAGAGTCAGCAAAGGGACCAAGCCTCCATACCTTTCAGTTCACAGACATGCTTCAGGAAATTTGTTTGACCGCTTTAGACCATTGGGATAAGAGGAAAACATTGATTTCTCCCCCGTTTTCCATCAGGATAGTAAAATGCTGAAGTCTTTCTCCTAAGAAGAATACTAATACATCCATCTCTTCAAAGCACTCCTTTCAGCGAGCTGACAATGACAACACAATATGCAAGGGTACAAGGAGGCACTCAGGCTCACTGTGCTAAGGCTAGAGGGTGAGGGCACATTCCTTGTGAATTTGGTGTCCAGGGCTGGCCTGGTGCAATGAAGTACAATTTCTTAATATGCCTCTTTTATCCATATCTATGCAACTTGCTGGCTTAAAGTGAGAAGACTTGAAACTTCCGCTGATGAAAATCAAGGATTGCAGCCTTCAGTATGGATTACAACTCAATGCAAAGAACACCCAAATGCCCACAAGTGAACCATTGGATAATATCATGATAAATGGAGGGAAAAAAGAACTTTTTGAGGTTTTTGTCTTGCTTAGATCTACATATCAATGCTCATGGAAGCAAAAGGCAAGAAGTCAAACAACACATTACATTAGGTAAATCTGCTGCAGAAGACATCTTTAGAATACTGAAAAGCAAGGATGCTACTTTGAGGACTAACTTGTGCTTGACCCAAGCCGTGATATTTTCAATGGTCTCATATGCACTTGAAAGTTGGACAGCGAATAAGGAAACCCAAAGGATAGATTCATTTGCATTGTGATGCTGGTGAAGAATATTGGAAGTACCAAAGGGGCAAACATTACTTTTTCCAAGACAGATTTGGTGAGGATGGTGCAGGACTGAACAATGTTTCATTCTGTTGTACATGAGTTCGCTGAGGGTTGGAACTGGCTCAATGACACCTGACAACAGCAACAATAACAACAGGTAACTCTCACCGAATAATAGGGCAGGGCCATGCAAACCGAGTGTATGAAACACTAATAGAGGGGGCTAGTCAACTTTCGTTGCCGTTCCTCTGTGTATAAGAAAACCATCTCAAAGCCAGAAGAGAGAGAGAACTCCCTCAACTACCAAGGAACAAGAACTTGCCTTAACTGGTGGAGGCACGAGAGGCTATGCAACATGCTTGGACCCGTGGAGAGGCCAGGAGACCATGCACGAGACAGAATAGAGGAGCAACATGGGGAATTTGATACTGAAAAGCAGAGGCTAAGGACCAGAGGGAGGGAGAGACTTGGCTTCTGGCTGAAGAGAGGTGTTGCTGTGAACCAATGACTATATCCTAAATGTTTTCTCATCCTGGCTGGTGGTAACCTGTTAATGTCCATAATAAGTCCCATAATTTGGAGTGTTGACTATGAATTCTGTGTGGTCATTCTAAAGAATTACAGAGTGCAGCAGAAACATAGTGTCAGGGGAGAGATGGTTGTTGTCAGATAGAGATAAAGACAAAGAAGGATAAAGAAAGATGGAGTGTGGAGGTACATCTGACCTTTGTCTTGTGGCAATCAGTCTTGAGCTGGTGTGAAAATGGATTCTTCTTCTCCCTTTTGTAGCCAAATGAGATCAGATGTGGCCTCCTTAGTGTTTTCGCCACTGGGATCTTGTATTCAAAGAGATAGCTTGCCTTTGGCCTGAGACCAAAAGCCTGGAAATTTCTATCAATGCAGACTTGTACAAGGACACAGTGGTAATGATTGGTGTTTCGACAGATCTCACTCAAGATAAGATTCCTCAGCAGTGTCAACTCCTACCTCATGTGGCAACTGTCAAGATTCCATCTATCCTGTTTCTTATCACTGGGGTTAAGACTAGTTGCTTCCTAATATTGATTGACCATGCATGCTCTAAGCACATTAGGGGCATTAGCTCATTATCTTTCTGGAAACCCGATTATCACCAATACAATTTTACAACTGAAATTAGTCTAAATAAGAATAACTAAAATTAATGTAAGGGCACTGCTCAAAACATCTAAGCACATCCAGCATGGTTCTCTGTGCTGTCATATATTAATTCAACTACTCCTCATGATAATCATATTCATGAGGTTGGTACTATTACCGTCATGTTGCAGATGAGGAAACTGAGGCAGAGATAGATGGTTAAGCAACCTTCTCAGGTTCACATTAGCCAAGGTCATTTGGCTTGTGTATTAGTCTGGGTATTTTAGAGAAACAAATCCACAATCCATCTCACAAAACACACGCAATGATGCTGACTGCAGGAGGAAAGCCAAGTCAGTGAATGTGTAAACATCTCAGCGCTGGCAGGGGTCTCCACACAGGTGCTCCAGCATCCAGGGCTGCATTGGGGTAGGTCCATGTGACTTCTCCTCAAGGATGTCTTGCAGGAAGTGAACCTTGCCAGCTAAAGCAGGGAACTGGCTAAGGCAGCTGCACCCTGGTCCGATCATCAGAAAGCAGGAGACCCAAGAACTAGAAAGGCGAAGCTCATGGAGCCATTTATCTCTCTGTCCTTCAATTAACCCCACATGTGTTTATCGGCCAGGTTGGCACAATAAACTAACCAACTCAGCTTGTGAGTGAGCAGGACTAATTAATGCATAGCATACTTGTGCTTTCATTTATAGGCTAACTTGTTCAAAATCTCAACACTGGTTAGGGCTAATGATAGGGATCTAACACATAGTGTCAAATCACAGAGCTACATGTCCTTTGCTTCACACTGTATCTTGATAGCTTTGTGTTTGGTCTTCTTCTGTAGGGTCTCTGAAGGTTGGCCAACAGGGTCTTGGGTAGAAAGACTGCCCAACTCAGAGCTAACCTAAGAAAAATATTTTCCTTGTTTAACTGATTTTGGAAATCTCATGAGATGAAAAGGGATTACTCTTCAGCTAAAGTGAAATGATCCTAACAGTAATACCCAATTAGTCTTGTCAAACACAAGGTTATATCAACATCTCTCTTGCCTTTCTGGTGGATTTGGAATTCTATCTGGGTCTGAAATTTTAAAACCTCCAAGCTCTGGATCTGAGCCTCAGACTTAACCATATATCCCAGCATTGGCCAATAAGTTCATTTCAAGACATAAATGACCATCAAATTCATGAAACTACCTGTCTCTTCAAAGGAACAGGAGATTCTGAGGTTCCATAAACTCTCAAGTGGCCACTGACCAGACTAGCACTAGCAATTGAGTTCTACAACTCAATGAAATCATCAACCATGCAGCCTTATGAGTTTTAACAGAGAATGGAAGGGTGGATGTGTTAATACAGTTGAGTCATCCAGATCATCAAGGGGAAAGATAAATAAACCAACACTCCAATTAATTTTAACCTGAGAATAAAGTGGTTGTGAATGGTACTTCAGCCAAGTCTGCAGGGTCTGACAACCTTTATTATTCACAGTGCCAATTGCTTTTACTGCTCTTTTGGTAACTCCTAAATGCCTCCATCCAGTTCCCTCTTCCTTTTACTTATCCTCTCTCCATCACCTTCTTGCTTCACGTCTCTCTTTCCTGTATTCTTGAAGCACTAAGAAGAAATTAAAAGATACAGTGTCTGGGGATAGAAAGGGAGTACTGATCACAATGACTGATGTATAACAGCACCAATCCACCCTGGGGTGACGAACAATAGAAACATGGGTGAAGGGAGACAGCTGACAATGTGAGCTCTGAAAATAATAATAATTTGTAATTTTTCAAGGGACAGGGGAAAAAAAAGAAGCTGATACCAAGGTTTCAAGTAGAAAGAAAATGTTCTGTTTCTTTTAAATCATTTTATTAAGGGCTCATGCTACTCATCACAATCCATATCTACATCAATTGTGTAAAGCACATTTGTACATTCGTTGCCCTCATCATCCTCAAAACATTTGCTCTCCACCTAAGCCCTTGGCATGAGCTCCTCATTTGTATGGATTGTTACAAGAGTTGTAAGAGCTCTCAATAAAGTGATTTATTAAAATAAAAAAAACTAAAGAAGAAATTTCTGGAAATGGCCTTCCATTCACCCAATTTTTTCCTTTGAAAAATTATTAATGAATCTTTCATTTGTATTGACTCTTCTTAAGTCCCCAAATCACTTGACCTGTTATCTAAAGATATCAGAGACCCATGGAGAAACAGCTTAGGTCTTGTTAAAGATGAAGGTCACTGCTCCACAAAGAAAACCAGTCACTAGGGAATCTGACCAGAAAAGCACACTGCTTTGAGCACATTAGATGATCATCCTTTTAATGGATCTCAAAGAGATATGCCCAATATGTATAGAAATAAGGCTCCACCATTGGATTTTCACTCCTTCTCTAGAGCTGCCACAAGTGATAATGAATATTTCAGCCAGTGAAATGAGAAGTTGTATTACTGTAAGGGCAATTAAATGACTGCAGGAGCCGGTACAGCCAGCCCCCAGCTGCAAGAACAAAATCTTCCCTGTCCCAGATGTTGCCTGATGCTACCTGGACTGGTGGTTGCTTTGGCATCCCTTATCAACGGGTGATTCTAGATCCTTTGACTGTAGGACTAATCCAGGAAAGTGGCAAGGATTCCAGGAACATTCTGATCCTGTCTGATTGCCCAGATCCCAAGGAGATTGGGCTTGGAGAACACGAGAGACAATATAACCCGACCCTCTGCGTTTCTGCTTCCAAAGGCAAGGTTATGATAACACTCCCCTCACGCCCTCCATACAAACACCCTCCCAAGCCTCAAAACACTGTCAGTGAGCCAATGGCGACTGAAAGCAACCCTTTAGGACAGAGTAGAACTACCCCTTTGGGTTTCTGAGACAGTAAATCTTTCTTGACTTATTTGTTAGCAGCTCAGGGCATAATCCACGATAACGGGGCTCTCCTATTGACACACACACATCAGATACAAAGAAATGGACCCTTATTAGCTAAAACTTGGCAAGAGGCCACAACACATGGCCATTCTCAGTCCACGGGGAACCTGTGATGGCCAGAACAGCTTTATTAAGACTGCTTGTTTTTCTGGGTTTTTTACAAGTTTTCCACTTTTGACAGAATTCAGTCACGCCACTCTTTCGTTACTTGTTTTAGTGGAACATGAGAGTGTTCCTTCTTTGGCAGGTTCTTGCTTTATATAGACTCTAGTTTTCACAGGTTTTACTATTTCCGATTTTACATCACGAATTGGATTTGCGGGTCTGCAATCGCAGAAACTGTCAGTCTTTCCCTTTCTCTCTTGTTTTACTACAGTTGCTCTATATCTGAGATGATTCAGTTCCATGGACACAACACAACTGGGGCTCAACTGATTTAATTATCCCTAGATGTATCTTCTCTGAAATTAGAATCT
>NW_022103968.1:70639136-70645968 GCF_000313985.2 Echinops telfairi
GTTCTGAAGCTAGATCTGGGCACATGGATTTACACATCTCTTCTTAGGGGCCCTCTCCAAGTCCCTGGAGTGAGAGGTAAGCACTGAAGAAGAACTCATCTCGTGCGAGACACCTTCCCACTAAATGAAAAGGATTGTGGAGTTAGAGACCACCACAGGAGAAAAGCACAGCTGGCTCCTCATCAGTGTTGAAAGGCAGGATGCCTCCAAAGACTCAGAATCCAGCTCAGGCATCCTCTCTGAAACCTGACAGCTATGGGGACCATAGCGGTATTTGACACTCCGGTGGCACAGCTTCCAGAACCACAGCAACGCCCCAGCCAGCACAGGACAACAAACGAAAAGATCGGTGGCATACCTTGAATTTACACTCCCAAGGAATGTCCATTCTGATCTCTCCGAGGTTACTTGTTTTATTTGTTTGTTTTTGTGGAGCTACTATTGCTGCTGTTCACAGCCTTTTCTGTTTACTGCTGATTGGCGGCCCCTGGAAGGAAATTTCTTCTTTGGGAGTGAGTTGGGGGACACTCCGGTTGTTAGCTGCTTCTTCATGATCACCAACTGGTTAATTTTGGGGGAAAGATGTCTTCCTCTTGAAGAAATTCCTGGTGATGAGATCACTACTAGCCACGTCTGTGTTAGGCTGGGTAGACTAGAGAAACAAATCCATAGACACTCATCTCTATGTGATAGGGAACTTTAAATCAAAGAGTAATTGCATATTGGGCAAACATCCCAGCCCAGTCCAGATCAAGTCCATAAGTCCAATTTTAGCCCATATGGCTGATACCAATCAATAAATACCTCTTCAAACTCATGCAACACATGCAATGATGCCGAATACAGGAAGATGACAGGCCAGTGGGTGGAAAGTCTTGGGGAGCCAGTGGTAATGGAAACATCTCAATGCTGGCAGGGGTCTCCACAAGGCTCCTGCAGCCCCAGGGCTCTAGCATAGCTCCATTGTTTTGTCAGCAGGAAGACAAAGCAGAGAGTGTCTGTATCTGGCCTCCAGTGAGCTATTGATCTCCATGGCACTTCCAAATGAGGTCATCAAGCTGCAACTTGATTGACAGGCTAGACTTCACCCCTTTGCAAGTTGACACCAGATTATGTTACTACCACAAAGTCTTTATTGGAAAAAAAAGATTCCTTTTCCTTGGATTTAGCTAGAGTGGAGCTAGATGGGTCTTCCATTCCATTCTCCTTTGCTTTTTCTTCGCTTTGGATCTTTCACCCATTATTATCTGTTTGGGGGCTTCTTGAACAGATGTGTAATACAATCGTCTCTCTGGTGAGTTCTCTCGTTCCTCATTCTCTTCAGGAAAATTACTGCTGTTTTCCAGAAATACGCATGCAGCCATGTCAGTCATTTCTTTTATTTTTCAAGCATTTCTTTTTCTCTTTCTCCAGCTTCCTAGCAATACTGACAGCTGTTTCCTCTGCTCACAGACACTTTGGAGAAACAACCAATTCCTGAAGTAATACTGCACCCATTGTTAGGCTTTGCAAGAAGCTGCCTTTGTCGGTGGCAACTGCTTGACCAACGATGGAGTAGAAAATGCATCCATATTTGGGGGGCTCCCCCTTTTCTTTAGAGCTCTGTAAGCTTAGTCCTTATTGCTGGACTCTGGGAATCACTCAGACACTAGGGCAACCCATAAGCTCTATAGCAGAGATGTATAAGTCAGAGGTCCTGGTCAGCCACCATCTTGATCTACATATGTTTCAATGGCAGAGGCTTTTGAAATAGACTGCCAAGGTTTCATTCCAAGGTACCTCTTGGTAGAGTGGAACCTTCAACCTTTAGATTGGCAGCTGAGGGTGTTAACTATTTGCACCAACCAGGGACCAAGCGATACGTGATCTTAATATAGGAGGCCTCTATTCTTTCAAAAACTTGGGGCACAAGGGGAAATCTGTGAACCTCAAAAGGTTAAACTCTAAAATTCCTCTGAGATTTTAGACATGGCATTTAATCTCTTTTGAAATGACAAATAATACAAAAGAATGGTATGGTATTTTTGTGGTTTTTCAGAAGCCTCAATAAAAAGTTAAGAACAGTATATGACGTGTTCCTGTCCATCCTGTGTGTACATAACACTGTTAAATCTATACCTGACATTAGTTGCCTCATTAATAGCAGTTTTACATGGAAATAACATAACAATCCAGAATTGACCACTACCCACAAGCCTTACTGGCCTCATCTTCTCTCAGATTGTAATATTGTTAACAAACCAGAAATGTTTTGAGCCTTGTGTGCTGGTGTTTAGCAACAGCTGAAACGACCTCCCCAAATGTACATTCCAGAAACAATAGTCCCTGTCTTGTTTTGTCTCCACCTCGGAGACATCCTATTTGACCGACCTTGGCAGGAGATCCCAATGCCTCATTCTCTCAAGTATGCGGCAGCAGTCAAAAACATGTCTCAGGGTGATTTGAGGAGGTTCAGCTCTGAAAGCAATTTCTCACTCAGAAAGCCATTTATCATAGAAAGTCTGTCTGCAACAATCTCATTTTCAACCTCTTCCTGGGGAGAAAAGAACTGACAACTGGCACTAAGTAATCTGCACATGACCATTGGGAGTCATTCATCTTTCCCAAATACTCACATCTAGCCGCGGACTCAATGCTTTCAGGAGAGAAGAATAAATCATGGTGGCTCTGGGAGAACCTGTTTATTCCTCAAGGGGCTTCAAGCAAAGAACATAGAGAAGCTATGTTGGGGCTACACCACACACTCTTGAGTACATAATTGGAGTTTTTCATGGTCTCAATTTTACTAATAATCCGCATCCAGAAGAAAAATTGCTGCATTCTTTGAAAGAGGTAAACCTCCTTCAGGATCAAATATGCTATTTTTCTATATTTAGTTCATCTTAAAAGTCAGACATACTTTTAAGGGAGTAATTAAGGAAAAGCTCATTGTCTTTTTATATAGCTCAACTTCCTCTTTTCTTAAGGGAGAATTTTCTTTGCCAGTCCATAGCCTGGAGTTTTGTAGCATATTAGATCAGTATTTTGTGAATGTCATTGCCACTGACAACAACAACTCTGGAAACAACCAGAGATAAGCCATTTGATGCCCACGGGAAAAAGAGGAGGGAAAATTACCCCATTAGGTTCCTGAATTTTTACAATTAGATACAAGCAGGAGAAGCAATCTTTCTTAAGTAATTATCTGCTGAAATCCAGGTTCTGGTTTTCAGGTTCACCAGGACCCAAAATCTGCTCATGAACTTCCAGGAATACTTCAATGAAGCTTTGTTATTAGCCAGTGACTAGGATGGTATAGCCAAATGAAAAATACAGTATAGCCTCTGGGGTTTTAAAACCCCTAAGTAATCTAAGAAACCCTAAAATCTATAGGGATTTAAATGAACCTACTGTGAGCCCAAGGAAAACAGAAACATCTTTATAGATAGGTAAATTCCACCAGTTCTCACAATGACTTACCAGTGGATACTTGCACTTCATTATAACCATAATCTTATTTAGAAATAAATCATCCGAATTGGTATAGGTGAATTTTTAGGATCAAATTTCCCCAAAGTGGGTTCTACTTTGTTTTACATCATCAGGGGTCTGAATCCCTAGCCTTACAAGCAACATTATGGGATTTTATCCAATTCAGTAGTAGATCTGGATTCAAAATCCTCCTTTGGTTCAATCTAGCCACTGTAATCTCTCCATGTCTCCATTTTCTCATTTGTGAAATGTGTATAATAATTGATATTGTTGTTTGATGCCATTAAGTTGGCTTCAGTTCACGGTCACCACAGATCCAACAGAATGGTACATTGTCTGCCTCTGAGTCGTCTTCCTGAGCTTTGGAGTTCACTGTCACAGTCGAAGTGCATCTTCAGTGCTTTTCCGCCTAGAGGGTTCATCTTCTGTCATCATATCAGACAACATTCAGTTGTCCTACACAGGGTTTCACTGGACAATTTTTGGAATTAGGTTGCCAGACCATTCTTCCTTGATTGTTTAACTTTGTAAGTTGTACTGCAATCTGTCCACCATATGGAACTCTGTTACTATTTGAAATACCAGCTGCATACCTTCCAGAATTCCAAACGCAAGTCATCATACTACAACAAACTGACAGACAAGTGGTGGCTAATAGTGGCCCCGCCTTACAGATTGTTGTGACGATTAAGTGAAGTGATACTTCAAGGTGACTATATAGGATAAGTATAATGTCTGCCACAAACAGAGTATTCAATTTTTAAATCTTTACAAAATTCCCAGTCAGGGATGAATTACGGGTGGGTATATATACTGGTCAGTCACCTGAAACCAAATATATAAAAAGATTGCTACAAAAGTTGTAAGGTGGGAAAATGAGATTTTCAGGGAGAGCACTTCTATATGTGCCCAGAACAATATTTGGCAAAAGTAGTGAAGAGGTGAGACTGGCAAAAGGACATCAGAAAAAAGAGGAGGAGGGTAGCCAGGGTCTCTGAGGTACTTTTATAACACTATCTATCCTTCCCCCGTACGGGTCTCTGCAGCAAACAACCAGGTAAAGAGTATCCATTGAAGGCATATTGAAATACGGGCCTGTTTCACTGATTACTTACTTTATCATGCTCTAGAATAACTCTACATTGGGTCGAAACATTCTCACTGCTTTTCCTAATCTCTTCCATATTTACCACTATCAGTGATGGGCCTTAAAATTTCACTTGCATCCCCTCTAGTCAATAGGCAACCTCCCTTCTCAAGTCCAAAACTGTATCACCCAAAAGTCATGTGGAACTCCTAGCCCCGCCCTATAAAGACCCAAAAGTCATGTGGAACTCCTAGCCCCGCCCTCTAAAGACCCAAAAGTCATGTGGAACTCCTAGCCCCGCCTCTAAAGAGAGCCCTGCTTGGAAAGAGGAGTTTTCACTTGTATCAAGTCAATTCGGACTCAGAAGCGATCCTGTGTGCAGAGTAGAACTGCTCCGGAGGGTTTGCGAGACTCAGACCTTTCTAAAGCTGTTGTCACACTCGGAGAGGCTCTGGTTGGGCTCAAGTGGCCACCTTAATTAAGCTGGGACTGATTAAGCACGCAGTTGCTAATCAAAAGGTTGGTAATTCAAACCCAAGAGCATTCCACAGGAAAAAGATGTAGCAGCCTGCTCTGTAAATACACACAGCCTGAGAAACCCAATGGGCCAGTTACACTCTTTCCTGTTGGGTCACTATGAGTCAGAATCAGCTTGATGACAGCAGGTAGCTGAGGGTTTAACTGCTTCTGTTATCCATGGAATCTTCATATTGGGGTAGGGTCCTAAGACTAATGCCTTTTGAGTATTGCCTTATAATAAGAACAAAATAGAAATAGCACCCGAATAGAACGGAACAGAAAAGCAGAATACAGACAGTACTATATAAGAGCTGTTAAAGAATGCCTGGGGCTACTTACAAGAAATAACCTAGAGTGAATGTCTTGATTTATACTTCTAGCCTCAAAAATCTTGACACAAGAAATTCCTGTTCTTCCTCTGCCAGTGTGCTCTGTCTTTAGATAGGGTGATGCCTCCTTCCCTGCTTTTCTTCCTCGTCATCTCGCTCAAGCAAGTTTTCACTGCTTTCTCTTGAATTGTAAGCACTCTTGTTATGTACCTCCAATCTCTCAGAGAATGTCAGGGAGCAAAATAAATAAACATTAACTTAAAAATATCCTCTTCTTTAAAGCCACAATCTTGTGGGAATATATATATGTATATTTGGTTACAGCAAAATTATCCAACTAAGACAAGGGATACATTCTTAGTAAAGGGTTGGCTTCAGTACTTCCTAAGGATTGAAAAAAGAACAATTCATTATGAAATTTTTATATAGGCATATATAATAAGGAATATAATTTTTTTTTTACTCTTTGAAAGTTAGAGGAAAGTTTGGGGGTTTATTTTCTTTCACTTTTTTAGGGTAAATGAGGAAGCCTTGATCTTGAAGGAATATGAGGGACAACAACGACTTCAAGTCCAAGCTAAACCATGGACTCAATGCAAAGTAAACCAAGGTAGGAGTCTCAATATCATAGGCTATTTTTAATGTGCATGACAATCTTGCCATGAAGATTCACCTCATCCCCCATCAATTGATACGCAGTATAATCTTATTGGCATTTTAAAATTAATTTAGTCTAAGTATGATTTGGCAGGAAAATCCATTTGGAAGAGAGCATTTTGGAAGAGAGCATTTGGAGAGAGTAAGACCCATTGCCCAAAACAGTAATATTTAAAAGCAGACTGCTTAAGTTCCCTCGATGATAATGGAGGAGCAAAGAGCATTTGTTCAGTCTGCATGCCAGGCCTGTGCTCGGGAATTTACTGGCCTTCACCATGGCGTCTTCAGGAAGATAACATCATTGTACTGTATAGATGGAGATTCTAAGATTGCAGAGCTTATACCTTTTCCAAGTTACCTAAAAAGGCAGAGTTGAATTTGATTTCTAGTACTGGCTTATTGCAAAGTCTATGTTCTCCCACAATTGCCAGGCCAACCCATTCTTAAAGCTGCCATGCTAGGTGGGGCAACCCACTGGACAAACCAGGTGTGGTTGTTGTTGGATGCTGTTGAGTTGGTTCCCACTCATAGAGACCCTCTGTACAACAGCGTGAAACCCTGCCTGGTCTTGCACCATCCCCACCATTGTTCCTATGTTTGAGTCCATTGTTCCAGCCATTGTGTCTCATTTGGACAAACCAGCATGGGATTCAACTGTGGTGAAGAAAGCTGATGGTGCTCGGCTATCAAAAAGTATAGCCTCTGGGGTCTTAAAGGCTTGAAGGTAATCAAGCGGCCATCAAGCTCAGAAGCAATAAAGCCCACATGG
>NW_022103968.1:70647928-70649347 GCF_000313985.2 Echinops telfairi
AAGAATGGAGAGTAACTGCTTAATGGGCATGAGGTTTCCTTTTGGGCTGATGAAAATGTCTCGGAGCTCTATAGAGGCTATGACTGAATAACTTTGCAAATCAAATGTTCCTAAATCATAAGCTTTCAAATAATTTCAAAGCTAAAAAGGAAATGTATTGTCATTAAGTCGATTCTGACTCATAGTGACCTTATGAGAAAGCATAGGTTTCTGAGACTGAATCTTTATAAGGGGAAAAAGCATCTCCCCTGGTGGAACGCTGCTGGTTTTGAACTGCTGAACTTACTGTTAACAGCCCAACACATAACCCACTACACCACCCAGGCTCCTAAATCATAGCAAAGGGGAAGCTAAATAAGGATCCTTAAAAGAACTACGCCCCACCCCAATCTTGTTAATACATTCAATATTGTGGCTCAATTCAGACGCATATGTACAAATCCAAACCTTCCCCAGCCAATAGAAATGTCTTATCCCAACATGAAGATATATACCATTAGATACATAGTAAAGACACAGATTCATAGTAAAGACACAGGAGGACATGACTCTGCAAATAACTATCACTTCTATTAACTCCTTTCATGCAGCTCTGCTGACAGTGGCAAGAAGATGTAAACTATCTAAATGCCCATCAGGGGAAGAATGGACAGAGAAGCTTTGTTACATACAAACAATGGAATACTATGAATTGCTCGTAAAACACTGATGAAACCACAAAAAACTCTCTAGCTATGGATGGACCTGGCCAAACTTAGGTTGAGTGAAATTAGCCAATCAAAATAGAATAAATATTTCACGAACAAGTGTTATAAGAAGAAGAAAGTAAAAACAAGATAAAGACTTTTATACAAGAGAACAGACTTTGGAGTTTGCCCAAGTGGGGAGGGCAAGGGTGTGCAGATAAAGCAACAGGCTAGACAGTTGACGGGCATTGACTGGAGTGAAGGAGAGCATGAGGCTCTATATGAAGGAGATGGGAAATTACGGAGCAGGGGGTGAGTAGGGTGATGGTGGGAGTGGGGGGTTAATTGATAATTTAGACTGGGTAATAAAAAATTAACAATCTATAATGAAAATTTAAAATAATTTAAAAGTCAATCTGAGAGTTGATGAAGCAGGTGTTCCTAATCTTATCTTATGGATGTGGAAATGGAGCCATAAAAGCCACTGGCATAACACAATTCATAAAAACAATGCTCTGCATTCTACTTTGTGAAGTAGCACCCGGGGTTCTCCAAGCTCATGAGCAGTCATCTACGGGGTAACTATGGCGCTCGCTCCAACCAGCAGAGGAAAGAAGCATGAGGACAATTGAAAAACACATGACAATCATCAGTCCAATGGACTAATGGCCACCCAAACATCAGTCTCCAGGACCCTGAGCACAGAAGAACTAGATGGTGTCCAGCTACCACC
>NW_022103968.1:70650492-70659260 GCF_000313985.2 Echinops telfairi
AAGTGGGATAAGTGATGGTACACTGAAGGAAGTGGGATAAGTGATGGTACATTGAAGGAAGTGGGATAAGTGATGGTACATTGAAGGAAGTGGGATAAGTGATGGTACATTGAAGGAAGTGGGATAAGTGATGATATGTTGAAGGAAGTGGGATAAGTGATGGTACATTGAAGGAAGTGGGATAAGTGATGGTACATTGAAGGAAGTGGGATAAGTGATGGTACATTGAAAGAAGTAGGATAAGTAATGGTACACATCCATCATTCACATGGATGAGTTTAAACAAAATATGTACAAATGGTTCTATGTAAAATTGATGATCTAATCTGTAAATCTTCACCTAAATCACAATAAAAAGTTTTTCAAAATCCTTTCTTAGATTTATACACATTTGAGGTAAGAAAACAGTACTCTAATTTAACAATGCTAAAGCCCCATGTTCTCAAGGGACATTGAAGGAGATAAATGTAAATACTGAAGAAAATAGATATTCTTCAGCAAATTTGAGGGTTCTTTTGCCACACTGGCTCAAAACTAAGGTTCCTGGGACATCTTCCTTCACCCCAAGGAAAATGTCTTCATTTCCATGTGAAAACCAGCCACAAAGAACTCTGAAACCTGTACTGCTGCCACCTGCCCTCGGCGTCTTCAGGAGAAGTCCGTCTGATTTGCTTCTGCTTGAGGTGAAGCAGATAACCTCAATCAACAATCTGATTATTTCTTCAATTTCCAGAGTTCATTTATTACCGAGGTCACAGGGTGTCTAGAGGAAGATGCTAAGTCAGCTGGATTTTAACATGCCTGAACTGACAAGTGACTCACTCTGGGCTTTTTTGGGGACCAAGAGCCTGGAGAAATTATGTTCTTTTACTCATTCTGTGGCTGAGATTAACAAAACTATATGATACTCAAGTCCCAGAAATAAAATTGTGATCTCCTTTCCTATTTGTGCATGTGATTAGGAAACAAGTATGCTCGATGGACATAAAAAAGCTCTTGGAGAGATTCTTTCTTACTTGATCTACTCCCTGATATACTTCCACTGAATAAACTTAACATAGGCATGAAAAAGAAAAAAAAAAGGCATGAGAAGTCACGAGACTGGAAGTTCAGTTCCTCTCTCTTGCCTTGCCTTCGCCATAATTGGCATTGTGGTAAGTGTGGCTTTTATGCTGTTGTTTTATATGCATGTGAATGTGTGTGTACTTATATGTGTATGATGAATGCTCTTATTTTTCCTCATTAATAGGAACAATGAGGCAATCATGGAAATACACTAAGAGGCTTGCAAAAATTAAAAGTAACAGCGGCAAATACTTTTATATACACAATTCTGAAAGAGTGTGGACTGCAGTTAGATGTTTAAGTAAACACACAGGGTGAACAGATGGTGGGAGGAAGAGTGGAAGTTTATATATACACACACATCTGTTATATGGATATATATAACAGGATATATGTATATGCATATTTAGTTTTGCTACAAATATATCAGTCAATGTGGTGGAACATACAAAAGGCACAATAATGAAAACGTCTCAGACATAGCCAACCACCTTGAGGGAATGAGTCCTTGAGCCTGGGGGTTCCAGGCAATAAATTAGGGGCCAGACACTAAGGTCAATTGGCATAGCACAGTCAACAGAGACAAGGGTCCACAAAGATATGCTACTTTTGTAAGTAGCTACTGGGGTCTTTAAAGCTCATTTGCAGCCTTCTAAGGTACAACTATTGCTCTCTCTTTATCCAGCAGAGGAAAGGAGAGTGATGACAATCCAAAGACATATGTGAAACAATTAGTTCAGTGGACCACACAAGCATCAATCTCCATGACCCTGAGATCAGAAGAACTAGATGGTGCCCAGCTACCACTGTCAACTAGCTACTCTATAAAGGATCACATTAGAAGGTCCTGGATAAAGTGAGAGAAAAATGTGGAACAGAACTCAAAATCATAATAGAGATGAGGCTTATTGATGAGGTAGAGACTGGTGTGACCCTCAAGACTATGGTCCCCAGTCACTCCGCATCTCTGGAACTGAACTCACCCCTGTGTTAGAATACTTGACCATGAAGATAAAAATGGCAGCAAGCACTCAAAGACAGGGTGTTAGGAAAGAAGGAGGAATAGAACAGAAGACACTGGGAAGAAGTGATGATCCATGAAAGAATCCAAATGGATGAGTTGAAACTGAATGTGTGTAAATTGTTTAAGATAAAAGCAATGATCTGCTCTCCAAACTTTCACCGCAATCAAAATAAAAAGATTTTTTTTTTTGGTTGAACAAGAGAAAAGGACATTTATTACCTGTAAATGGTACGGTAGTAGTTGTCATCACAACCAGCATAACCAAGTTTGTTTTCTTTATGAGAACAATGAAAAGGATGACGAGTGCTCGCTTCGGCAGCACATACTCAAACTGGAACAATACAGAGAAGAGTAGGATGGCCCCTGTGCAGGGATGACCCGCAAATTCAGGAAGTGTTCCATATTTTTAATGGAAGACCCATGACTTTGCTACAGTCTTACCTGCTGCTGGACACCTTTTACAACAACCAAACCAGACCCGAATCCAGCAGACACGTTCTGGGACAAATAAGAAGCTGCAAGTATGTTGGGCTTCCGCCAAAGTTCTTGATATTCCCAAATGTGCACAATATTTTAACCCTCCACATTTGTTCTCAGTGTGCATCTTGAGGTCTAGCCCACACACACTCTCCTTTTCTTTGGAATACACAGACATACCTACCTATAAAAATGGACACAGAGCACAGGTAAGCAAACTGTTATCGCTATCATGAACATTGCAAAGGATTTAGAGATGAATTTGTCAAGATTCCTGTCAATTCATGCCCTTTGGGTTAGAGTGTCCTCAGTGATGCTGCCCTTCCCGTTGGTGTGGGGACATTGTAATGTCTGTATGACCCAGATTTACACAGATGAAGGGAACGTTTGGGATTACATGGCCTGTTAGCCAGAATCCATGGACATGACCAAATATCTGAGAGTAAAAAATTGGACCATCCAGATATTCCCTGTGGGCACCCTCCTGAGACATTCCATGCAATGGTGAGACAAACCTTTGGAATAGAAAATCTCATACTAAAGGAAAGCAAGTTGAATCCACCTACAGGTGTGGTAAGTGTAAGACTCAATTCATGAAATGAGCAGATCTTCGGGTTGCAGATTTCTGTTCCCAGAGAAGCTACATTCTCAGCGCAGAATAATAACTGCTGATAGTCCAGAAAAGCTGGATTATATGAAGAAGAACATGGCATCAGGACTGGAGAAAGGCTTACTAACATCCTACAAAATGCAGATGACACAACTTTGCTGGCTGAAAATGAGGGGGACTTGAAGCACTTGCTGATGAAAATTAAAGATGTAGGATAGGTTAGAACTCTATGTAAAGAAAATAAAATTCTTCCCAATCAGATAAAAAGGTAACATCATAATAAATGAAGAAAAGACTGAAATTGTTCATCTTGCTTGGATCTACAATCAATGCTCCAGGAAGCAGCAGTCAAGAGATCAGAAGAAAAAGAGAGAGAGATCAGAAGAAGCAATGCATTGGGTAAATCTAATGCACAAGAATTCTTTCCAGTGTTGAAAAGAGAGGATGCTACTTTGAGGACTAAGATGTGCCTTGTGCAAGTCAGGGTATTTTCAATCTCCTCATACACATGTTGGATATCAAGTAAGGAACAGAGAAGTGATGCATTTGTGGACTGCCAAAAGTACATACAGATCTGGCTTGGAAAAGTACAACTCCTTAGAAACAAGGATGGCAAGACTTCATTCATCGCATGTACTTTGGACATGTCATCAAGAGGCTAGTCCTTGGAAGAGGACAGCATGGTTGATAAAAGAACACCAAGTAGAGGTGCAGCGAAAAAGAAGACTCTCAATGAGATGGATTGACATGATGGCGGAAACAATGGCCTCAAACAAAACAACAATTGTGAGAGGGTGCAGGTTTCATTCTTTTGTATATCGCGTTGCTATAGTTGGAACCAACTCAACAGCACCTAACAACAACGACAGTCACAAACACTTGCCCTGAGTCTGATATTGGGATTCAGGGAGCAGATGTGATTCACAGGGTTTCCAAGGCGTCTCCCTTTCAGAAGCAGACCACCAGGCCTTTCTTCCAAGGCACCTCTGGTGGTTTAGTAGTCAATGCTGAACATTTTCATGACTCAGGAACTCATGATACTAATGAAAGAGCCGCCTAAATATTCTTCTTGCTTTTGTCTTCCACACAACCCATAATTATGTTTTTGGGTAATGTTTATGAGGTATAATTCACATACTATGTAGCTTACCTGTTTACTGCCAAAATGACATTCACAGAGCTTGTGCAGTCACAATCAATTTCAGAACATTTCGATTATTTCAAAAAGAAACCTATACTCTTTAGCTATCAATTTCAATATCCCTATTGTCTCCAGCATCCCAGACAGCAATGTCGCTATACACTTGCCTCTTCTAGACATTTCATACAAATGGATAGAATCATGCAGTATGGATTCCTTTGTGACTTGCTGCTTCACTAAGCATAATGTTTTCAAGGTTTACCAACAAGGTCGTATGCATCCATACTGCATCCATGTTTACGGCTGAACAGCATTCCATTGTATGTTTATACGAGTTTGTACATCCATTCTTCAGTTGGGTCATTTTGAACTTTTGGTTGTGTGTGTGTGTGTGTGTGTGTGTGTGTGTCTGTTTCCATTCCTCTCGAGTAGATACTTAGTGGGATTGCTATTCTAAACTTTAAAAACAACTGCCAGGCTATTTTCCATGTTCCATTCCCACTGGAAATATAAGAGGGTTCCAATTTTTCCATATCCTCAGAGATATTTGTTATTGTCTGTCTTCTTGATCACAGCCGTCCATACCTTGGACATGTGGTCAGGAGAGACCACTCACTGGGGAAAGACAGCATGCGTGGTAAAGTAGAGGGCAGCCTCAAAGAGGAAGGGCCTCAAGGAGATGGACTGACACCATGGCTGGAACAATCAGTTCAAGTGTAGGAACCATTGGGAGGCTCAGCTAGGCCCGGAAAGGTTTCTGTTGTGCATAAGGTCACTGTGGGTCACCTAGCAACAACGACAGTAGCTGTGAAGTGGTATCATGTTGCAGTTTTCATTTGTATTTCATGTGCTTTTGTTCATTTACATATCGTCCTTATGGAGAAATCTATTCATATGTATAGCCACATAAGTTATTCCCAGACTCTCAACTGATAGTCTGTTGCATTAATGACTTTTGCCACTAATGTAGAATGATTTTTTCTTAAAGAAATTTTTTTTCATCTTTGTAAAGTAACAGCTCAACCTCCATACAGATCCCTTTCTATTCCCGCTGCCTTTAATGAGGAGTTCACAGACTCCCAAGAGGTCCTCAGATAATACTCAGGGACTATGAATTTGGAAAGAAAAATCACAAATTTTTAAATTAATTTGTAACTCAAAAATTGTGTCCACTTGGGGATTGTCTTTTTCCACCTAGTTGCATGGCAGTAATGACAGACCAGATCTGATCTTTAACCCAGCTTGAGGGCTGGCTGTTTCCTGGCTCTGATACTATGTATGGCCCTAAATCAGAGCAGGGAGACAAGTGTCCTCCTAGAACTGCTGAGGGCATCTGGAGGCCCATCCATTGGAACTCAGCACAGGAAGAGTCCTTGTTGTCCTGAGATCATAACTCGGACTCATTATGCCCCGGGCAAACTCATCGGCCCTGTTGGTAATTGGCAGATTGGTATTTCAAGTCTACCCAGGGATTTCTGCAAAGAATGGTCTGCTGTTTAATTCTGAAAGATCAGCTATTGGAAATCAAAGTTCTACTCTGACATACATGATATGCTTGGCCACCGTTGGACTCAGTTTAACAATTGCTAACTAGTAAATATTCACCATGTTGTCTCCTCCAATTTAACTCTACTGGTTAGCTTGTGCCCACCTGGGATTTCCTACACTGTGCTCCTGATCATGTTATCCTTTTTTCTGCTTTATCCAAATTCTGCACATGCCTGGGGCCCAGCTCTATTCTCTCTCACTCCCTGACCAGAAACCTAAACTCATGACCTGGAATTGAGTCTGACTTACAACAAGCCCATGTGCTGCAGACAGGTGGGTATCTAAAGTATGGCAGGTATGGCACTTTCCATGAGCAACACTTACAGAGGGGCACCTTTGAGCAGGGTCACCATCACAATTTCTATTACCAGCGGGGAGAGATCATTCAAAAATTCAAACTAACAATTTCTTATTTAAGCATCTCCATGGGTCTAGGAAAACTGTATACTTTTTCTCTGCTGAGTGTAGAAAGAGAAGGAACTTTTAAAAAATGATTTTGAGCACTTCAGAGACCACCAATTTTCATTGGGGAGAACAAGGAAGGTGTTCTTATTTCCATTTGGTACCATAATGTGTTATATAAGAGACTAATAAGCTTGACTTGAATTTTAGGATTGATATTATGGTAAGTTACCTACATAATGAGTGTCAGATATTTGGTCAGGGATACAATTTCTGCACTTGCCACAGGTACTATTTTCCATAGTGTGTTAGTCTGGGTAGACTAGAGAAACAAATTCACAGAAACTCAGATGTATATAAGAGAGTGTTTTATACAAGAGGTAAGTGTACAGTAAGAAAGCATTCCATGGAGGGAGGGTGGGTTGGAAAGGGGTAACCTATGACAAGGATGTACGTGTAACCTCTTCCCTGGGGGATGGACAACAGAAAAGTGGGTGAAGGGAGACGTCGGAAAGTGCAAGACATGACAAAATAATAATTTATAAATTATCAAGGGTTCATGAGGGAGGGGTAACAGGGAAGGAGGGGGAAAATGAGGAGCTGATGCCAGGTGCTTAGGTGGAGAGCAAATGTTTTGAGAATGATGAGGGCAATGAATGTGCAAATATGCTTTACACAAGTGATGTATGTATGGATTGTAATAAGAGTTGCATGAGCCCCAAATAAAATGATTAAAAAAAAAAAAGGATGAAGAAAATAGTCTAAAAAAGAAAGCATCCCAACCCAGTCCAGTCCAAACCCATAAGTCCAACATTAGCCCATATGTCTGACACCGATCTACAAAGTCCTCCTCAAACTTGCAAAACACATGCAATAACGCCGACTGCAGGAGGAAAGCCGAATCAGTGAGCGTGTAAGCATCTCAGCATTGGCAGGGGTCTCCACGCGGCTTCTCCAGTACCCAGGGTAGGTCCATGTGGCTTCTCCTCAGGGATGTCTCACAGGAAGTGAGCCTTGCCAGCTGAGGTTGAGAACTAGCTAAGGCAGCTGCGCACTGGTCCGACTATCAGAGAACCAGAGACCAGAGCACCAGAAAGGCGACACGCACCGAACCATTTACCTCTCCGCCCTTCAATTAATCCCACGTGTTTATTGGGGCAGGTTGGCAAAATAAACCTTAACTATCACACATAGATACAGATAAAGTTCCAGAACAGAACTGTACCCCATCAGGTTTTCTTGGCTGTACTATGTACAGAAGCAGTGTGGGTTTGAACTTTTATCCTTTAGGTTAGTAGTTGACCACAAACTCCTTTGACACCTCTTAAGGACCTTTTCCACCCTGAATATGCCTAAATTATTGCAACCCCAGATATCACCCTCTTTCTGGACTCAGAACACTCTTTATCTGCATCACTATTCCTCAAACTATCTTTTAGCTTAATCCACAGTAATCACTGTATTTAACAAGTCAGTCAGTAAATAGGTTTATACCATAAAGATAGCTGTACATTCCAATGTACTGATTTACCTATATGGCTCTTCTAGCCATAGACATGCTAAGTCCCACCAAACAACCACTTCCTGCTGGATCTGGATAAAAGAAGGTGGGTGGGGAAGATACTGATAGGATTCCAGTGTGCTTGTTAAAAGGATCATTGTGTGGAGTACCACTGCCTCCCTAAAAAGGGGTGGTGAACGCATTAAGCACATCGCTGCATGGGATGATTTGGAGGCAGTTAAGCTAGTGAAGTAAGCCAAGCACAAAAGGACATGTACAACATGAGTATGCTGAGGTAAGCTTAAAAATGCAAAAGGGGCGGAGAGGAAAAGCGACTGTATACATCCATCTTGGGGTGAGGTCCAGGTACTATGGCAGGGGCCAGACCCAACTCAGAGATACATATAGCAGCCAAGTAAAAAGGAGGGGAAAAGAAAGAAAGAAGACATGGGTAGTGGGGGATCAGGGCACTAACCCATCCAAGGGGAAGGCATTGTTTATATCTCCACAGGAGAGGGAGAGAGGGGCCAGATTTTAACCTGATGCGCCAAGATGTGAATACAACATACCAGCGTGAAGCAGGAAACCAATGGAGAAGTATGCAGGGCTGGCCCCGATCCCAACTACATGGACACATACACACACACACAACCCTCCAAGAAGAATGCACTTCAGAGGACAGCACTGAAGCTACAGCTCAGGGAGAGGGGCACATCTGATCAGAGCACACAGGAGCAAATGAAGAGAGAAGCAGAGAGAGTGGAACACATCATGGCCCACCAAGCCCTGAGGATGAGATCCCTGCTCAGAGCTGCCAATGCACAGAGGACCATAGGGCCAGCCCCACCATGAAGCAAGACATCCCTCACTGAACCATAACACTATGAGGGACAACAATGGAGACACCGTGCAGGAATTGTGCCTGATCAGACTCCACCACACCAGGGTGAAACACTAAGGGCGTGCAACAGAGCAGCAAGGGGAGCAAAGCAATGAAGTT
>NW_022103968.1:70659892-70661132 GCF_000313985.2 Echinops telfairi
TATATTCATATATAAACAATAGGGAAATAGATCTATGTACATATATTTATAGGTAAAGTATTACAGTAGCAAATGGATTTTGGGCCTCTACTCAGGTACTCCCTCAATACAAACACTTTGTTCTAAGAACCAGGCATTCTGTAATACTCATCTTCCTGACACAATTGCTGAAAACAAAATGGGTGCATAAGTAAATGTTGTGAAGAAAGCTGATGGAGCCTGGCTATCAAAAGATATAGCATCTGGGGTCTTAAAAGCTTGAAGATAAACAAGCGGCCATCTAGTGGAGAAGCAACAAAGTCCACATGGAAGAAGTACACCAGCCTGTGTGATCATGAGGTGTCCATGGGAATTAGGTATCAGGTATCAAAAACTCAGAACAACAAAAATCCTCTCAATGTGAATGAGGGGGAGTGTGGAGTGGAGACCCAAAGCCCATCTGTAGACAGTTGGATACCTCCTTACAGAAGGGTCACAAGGAAGAGAAGAGCCAGTCACGGTGCAGTATAGCACTGAGGAAACATTTAACTTTCCTCTAGTTCTTTTTTTTAAAAATTGTTTGCTGTCTTTAAGAAAACACACTAATATAGAAATGTCATATTTGTGGATAGAGATTACTTCAAGGATGAGAACAATTCTAAGGATTCTAATAAATCCTTAGAAATGAGCACTAAAACTATGTAGCCAAGTAGCTCTGGTTATACAGAAAGAATGACTGTAATTTTAACAATTAAACAGTGGAGAGTCAGGTAGGCAAAGAGATGTGCAGATGTCTCCAACAGCTGGACTCTGTCTTAATGTGAAGCTAGGATAGCACATGTTCCAGAATTCCTTGTCTGATTAACTGTTCACACTGCCAACAAGGTAAAACATGCTGGCTGCTTGTTCTTAGTATCACAGAGGTACCATCATCAACTTCAAATTCTCCATAGTCTTTTAGACACTGTACTTCAATATATAATCTTTTGGGTGGCTTCATATCCTGTGTAATGTCCAAACCCTTATTTCCTCCCAATGACCTCACATAAGCAGCAAGGGACTTCTTAGAACAATTGAACCATTCCATTGCTTCAGCAGACGTGTGAAACCATAAAGCATTAGGCAACACACTGCCATGTTCCCACCTAAGTGCTCTAATCTGAAGTAACCGGCCACATAAGCATGTAGTAGTGCAGCGTCGATTTCTTAACAAAGAACGGTGCCGAAATTTGATGGTTGGTATCAAATTGCTTCTTCCATC
>NW_022103968.1:70662687-70665370 GCF_000313985.2 Echinops telfairi
TGCTGGCTTCTCCATGCCTCCTCTGAGCACTAATCCATGCATACCCACAGGCACACAACCACCAAATGTGCCCTCCTTGTCTATTCACAGCCTCAGCATAATAACAGATTGTGCTCGAAGGTACTGACAGGCTGCATGGCTGCCTGGAGTGCATCTCAATGATTAATGCTGCCCTTTACAGAGCTCATCATTCCTAACTATGCAATTCAGAAGAGGGCAAACTCTTCAATGCACTCTTTGCCTACTGCCTCCTGCTGGTCGAAGAAAAGAATGTACTAGTTAGAGCCATGTGACAGCATTCCTAATCTATTCATCTTCTCTACACAGTTTCTGCAGTTCCCTCCATGGCATCAAAGCCAAATCTAACTGGGAAGTTGGCCATGAGTTCATTTCCTGTATTTGCTAGCATTCGTAAGGTGAAAAGACAGGCTTGCAAGGAAGAACTGGGCAGCTCTCTGTCTAGACATAAATCGTATCATGAGGCTGAGTATCCTTGTTAAGAAGGAACGAAGCCTGAAGTAGATTCCAACTCCCAAGGCACTGGAGTCAGCTTCCTCTTAAGGATGCTGCGACAGGTGAAAGATTCTGTGAAGATTGTCCATCGAGAGAACAGACTGACACGGTCCTCTCCTGGAGCTGATATTGCCGTAGGGGAGTAGCCTTCCCTTTCCTAAAACACCGAACAAGACCAGACCTCATTGCTATCAAATCATTGCTGACTCCTCGAGACCCTAGGCCAGAGGAGACCTGCCCCCGTGGGTTTCTGAGGCTGTAATATTTATGGGAGTAGACGGCTTCATCCTTCTCCCGGGGAGCAGTTGGTGGGCTAGAACTGCTGGCACCATGCAGCTAGCAGCCCAGTGCAAAACCCGCTATGTCATCAGGGCTCCTTTTCCTAGCTTTTGAAAGTATCCGAGCTCCTGGCTATGTATCACATCTGCTGCCCTAACATCACATGCCAAGTTTCCATGTGAAATGTGAACGGTCAGATGATGAAGATGTAGCTCGGACTTGGAACCATATCTGGAGGGAAAGCTCCAAATATGCTTTCAATTTTGCAGGTGAAGGGGACAGAGCATAAGAATGTGATCAGCCAAGTGTTGAACATTATGCTCAGCAAATTACAAACTCCAATGCTGATAAAAGCTACAAGGTTTATCTAGTGCAACCAAGGCTTTCTAAGCACTTATTATAGAATTTAAGGTGAATCTCATGTAACATACTCTAATAAACGATCAACACTACATGTTTAATATATTCAACTCTGTTTTGGTCAGGTTAGTACACCGGCAAGGCAGACAGAATTGGGACTCACAATTTAAGGTGACTCTATTTGCTTCCATTTATGTCCTGGAAAATGTGGCCTTGTGACTTGGCAACCATGTTTAAAAATCTCTTGCCGTTCTTAAACAAACAGAGCTAATGTTTATGAGGTTCTAATGATGTTATTTTCAGAGATGAAGTAAAGTTAGTGATATGTAGCTTTGGAGACTTACAGTAAATTGTGACTGATTTATTGCTATAACATACAGTATTTGCCTAGATAAAAGTGGAAATTTAATTAAGCAGTGTTTGAAAATGTGTTAAAAGGAAAACAACCCAGAGTACTCAGAGACCAAGGACTCCCCAAGGCTCTGAGAAAGAAAGGACCTTTTTTGGGAGATGGAGGACCAACAGTTAAGAGCATTCCCTGGCTCTAGGGAAGCAGAGCTAATTCAAGACCAGAAAGAGAGACTAGAGATTAGAAACAGGAGGTCCACATCAGGCCCACAGAGTGGCTTTGTTTGGCCCACAGAATACGTTAAACGTGTCATATTAGTAGCCAATATTTCAAAATCCAAAACTCAATGCAACAGCTCAGTTTTCTCTCTCCTCTTGAAACAGTGCAAGATTTGGCTTTGTGTGTCTGCTTTGCCGCTTAGACACAAGTGAAGCCAAGTGGAGTTGGGATGCCACTTGAACTCAGGTCGGAGCCCTCTACCGCCCGTGCTCCCCATCAGGCCAGCCTCAGTCAACCTCTAACTACTTGAGATGGCATAGATCTGCTTTAGACGTGCCATTTCTCTCAGTTAAGGAATCTTCTAAAGCAGTCTTATTTTCTTCCTAACAAATACAAATGGGTGGCTTTACCAGACACATATATATTTACAATTAAATCCACTGTAACGGATTCAATTCTGACTCTTATCAACCTTACACAGGGTTCCAAAGGCAGTAACGCTTTACAGGAGCAGAGAACCCTATCTTTCTGTGGAGGAGCACCAGGTGGGTTTAAATCCCCGATCTTACAGTTAGCAGTCCAGCATTTGTACCCAACAGTACCACCCACGGGGGATTCTTAGAAGGATAGAGGGACAAATGCAGGCATTGGCTCTAGGGAAGGATTCCTTCTTCTGTGGGTTCTGAAGGTGGGTCCTTACCTCCTAGCTACCCTCCCTTGTTTGTATTTCCTTGCCTCTGTGCATGATCTCCATCTCAAAAGTGATTGGCTTGACCCTGTCTGCACTCACGTGGCATTAACATAACAAAGAAACCCCTTAAATGCATATTTTTCATTTAAGTTGGTTTTTTTTTTAAGATCAGAAGAAGAAAACAATAACAATAATATGCAGTGATCGATTCAGTCTGGAGCATATTAATTCTGAGACCCACAAAAGTATAAAATGCAACTTTTCATATTTTT
>NW_022103968.1:70666108-70669050 GCF_000313985.2 Echinops telfairi
AAATTTCCCAGAATGATGGGGCTGAAAGCAAGGGGTGAACAGAGCACAGTAGGCAGCGCCTAAACCCCATGATACTTTCAGGAACACACAGACTGTTTCGTCTCATTCGGTTTCTGACCTTCCTTCTCTGCTCTGGGATCTGCAAGGCTCTCCACGTGGCCAACGAATAAGCAGGATGGAGCTCCCTTTTAAAAACAAGAAGTCGATGCCTTTCAGTGCACTGCTGGATATTGCCCAAAAGAAGTTTCTAAAACAGTTCCTGCTTCCTGCCATTGAGTTGATTCCAACCAGCAGCCAGAGGCTAGAACCTCCCCTGTGGATTTCAGAGACTGAATCCTTGAGGACACAGAAAGCCTCATCTTTCTCCCTCAGAATGACTGGTGGGTTTGAACTGTTGACCTTGTGGTTAGAAGCTCAATGTATAATTACCACAACACAAGAGACCATTTCTAAAGGTTTTAATCATGTGAAATTTGAGAAGCTTATGAACACTACCAGAGGCTTTGTCTTTTCTGAATCTGCTGTGCTGCCTTCCAAACAGGAACCCTGGTGGCACAGCTGCTAAGTGTTTGGCTGCTAAACACAAGGTGCGCTGTTGGAATCTACAAGCTGCTCCACGGAAGAAAGATGTGGCTTCTGAAAAGATTTGCAGCCTTGCAAGCCTGATGGGGCATTTTCCCTTAGTCCTATAGCACTGCTATGAGGCAAACTTGTCTCCATAGCAATGCAAACCTCAGAGCATTCTCAATTTGAAATCTCGATAGCTGATTCTAACACAAGACTTCACTTGACCCAACCCAGACTGAAAATAAAAAACAAAAAGTCAAAACGCCAGCCATGCTGTGACTACCTCTTGTGATTTCCCAGAGTGGGAGAGGATGGGTTTCCTAAACACTTCATTGTTGCCAGCCATCTATATTGCTAGCAAGTCTCACTTTAGGAAATAATAACTTGCCTCATAATGATATAGAGCCACTTTGAGTAATAATTGACTTGATGGTAGTGAGTTGTTGTTTTTTTTATAGTTCCTATTACCTTATTTTATTATCTGTGTTTTACTACATGTGTGGCCAGGTCCCATGACTCTTTTATTAACTATCATCCATGGAGTCAATGAGGACTCACAGCAACCCTAAGGATAAAACATTACTGGCCCCATAAGGAAGGTGACCAGACGTCTGGTTTTTGGAGGGACAGTCCCGATTTTTAACAATTTTTCTGGTGTCCTGCACATTTTTAAAAAGTCCCGATTTTTGGAAAGAATGCACGACAAGCTAGGGTGTATGGTTTTTGGCTGCCATGTGGCTATTTCACCAGGATATGACTTTTATCAATGGTGTCCCGCTTTTGTCCTGCTTTACCAATGTTAAAACCTGGTCACCTTACCCATGAGCTTCTGCAATTGGAAATTGTTACAAGAGTAGACGATCTCATCTTTCTCCTACAGAGCTGCTGGTTGTTTTGAACTGCTGACTATGCAGCTAGCAACATGTTGCTGAATCCAGTATGCCACCAGGTGTCTTATTTTAAAAATATCATTTAGAAACATCTTAATGAAAATGATTTATGGTTAATAGTCTCCAAAAGCCCTCAAAATCTACCAAAATGTCTTCCACTTACTTGATACTTAATAGAGGTCTATTACTTGATTGGTATCTGTAAGGCCGCAAGTACACAGCTCTCAGCTTAGTTTCTGGTACTGTGTTGAGGCAAGTGGCCAATCTCCCCCATTCTCTTTTCCCACTTGATTTATGATAGGAGGAGGCATGATTGTCACACACACACACACACACACACACACACACACACACACACACCCCTTCTTTCCCACTTGATTTATGATGGGAGGAGGCATGATTGTCACACACACACACACACACACACACACACACACACACAAATCTGTGCATAATGGCATAGATGCCAAAATTCTTCAAGGACATCCTTACTGCAAAGAATTCTATTTTTAAACCAAAATCGACTCATCACATACCAGGGTCTCCTCAAAGCTACACTTTGTCAAGCTGTCAGGAAGAAGGACCAAGGGGAATAAATGAGAAGAACAAAGTCACTTCTCCATTCTTAGTGTCAGCCCAGAGACCATGGAACTGTAAGACTCACCACCACACCTCAGCATGATCATGGATGGGTTCCAACCCCGAACTGGGATGGAATGGTTCTGAACCGTAATACTGCCCGACGGCTGACTTCTTGCTCTCGGGGAGGTTTCTGAACACAGGTTGACTTGAGACACCAGGTGAAGGACCACAGCTGTGGGCGGGAAGTAAGACCCCACTCTCTCACACAAACCGCAGGGGCCCTCACGGTACAAGTGGGCTCTGACACATAGCATCATTCTTTTAAAAGAAGCAAGAAAGATGAGAGAGAACCAGATAACCCAAACCATTCTTTTTTTACTCTGGAAAGTGATGGTGAGGGGGCGGGCATGGGTGTGTGTGTTACCCTATTTTAATTTTGGAGAGTGGAGTATATGTGAATTTATTCATGGAGTTTTCAGCGTTCACTCAGGTGAAACAAATGAACAATTGGGCAAAAGAGCCTCAAAAGTCATATATAAAACATTTTCAAAAAAGCAAAAGCAATGTACTCAGTCCTGCTAAACTTCCACAACAGAACTGAACTCTCTCACGTCTTCCTCTGAAGTACAACAGGAAGAAGAAGAAGAAATAGAAGCAGCAGCAGCAGCAGCAGCAGAATGCTAAAGAATGCAGGACCCACGCCATGAAATAAGCGATTGCTAATGATCACCTGGCTGGATTTGATCTTTTCTACTCGGGATTACCTTCATTTTTTGCCCCAGGCCTATAAAATTGGCCCCTTGATGATAGCCTGAATGTCAAGTTCATATAAAATGTCAGTGTATTAGTCTGGGTACTTTGGAGAAACAAATCCACAGCGACTCACGTATAAGAGAGAGTTTT
>NW_022103968.1:70669858-70679870 GCF_000313985.2 Echinops telfairi
ATTTATCCCTCCGCCTTTCAACCAGCACCACATGTGATTATCGGCCAGGCTGGCACAATTAACTAACTCAGTCAGTATTTGTTTTGCTATGTAGTGCATTGGCTATCACTTCTTGTACATTTTTATTGAGTAGAAAGAACTCGAGAAATCGAGTCAAAAAGGTCCTGAACTGGAAAAGAAGATAACCAGCTGCTGGCTCTAGATCTGCCCCTGTCTGGTTGGGTGACCTTGAGGGTGCATCCAAAAGACCCTGGAACCTCTTCAAGTTCCAGTAATACATTTCAAGGTTGCCTCTTGTAGGAAACCTGGAAGTTCTACTCCAGTTATTCTTCCTACGCCTAACATCACTGAGTTGTCACTGAGCCAACAGATGACTCATGGTGCTCCCACGTGAATCAGAGTAGAATTGTGCTCCATAGGGTTTACAATTCATAATTTTGAAGTAGATCACAAGCAACTTCTTTTGACATACTTCTTGGTGAACTCAAACCCCTTACCTTTCAGTTAGCATCCACATATGTTAACCATGTGCACTCAGGGGACTCTACTTCTAACATAATCTCTGGGGGTCCCCCCCTAATAAAAGTCAAAAGTAAGTTATCTTGGTGCTTCCAGATGCTGGTGTACACAATATCAATGCATCTCCTGCATGAAGAGAAATAAGGAAAGTGAAGTAGCCAAAATAAACCAGAAGCAAAGATCATCTTACCAAGGTGGAAAGTAGAAGAATATAGAGTGGTTATGCTCTAAACCCCTAGGAAATAAAATTAAACAGCTTAACAACCAAATAAGAGATCCTGCCCCCTAAATCTACCCACATGGATATATACATATATTCTGTTCCTTAGCATATTCTCGACCTGTCTTCTCTACTAGACTTATACTGAATTCATGAAAGAATGGGGATTTGGGAAAGGTAGATGACGTACAAAGGACAAGGTGAGGCTGCTGCCATTTCAGAGAACTGAATTTGACTTTTATGGGCTACATTCTGAAAGGGGACGAAGGCTTCTCATCTGGGAGCTATTTATATCCACTTTGCCTGGAAGGAACCTTTCCTTCCACTAGTCCTCAGTGGGCTTTGCTCCTCTGTCATCTGACCTTCCATTCTCACAACAGCTGCTGGCGCTCCTGCTCTGCTCCACGCACAGATGTGCAGTGCTGCTCTGAACATCCTGCCCTTGAACTTTCCCTACCCAGAATTTTCCAAACCAAGGCCTGGCAAGAAAAATGTCAGCAAAGGATAGAGAACATTGGTGGTATATTTAGAAAGGGAAAGGGAAAAGGAAAAAGAATGCTAACCTGTTTTAAACTTTCAGCAATTTGGGTTGACTTCTTCAACAAAGGTTAAATGCACGCTGGGACTTCTCTAAGATATAAGGGCATGAACTGGAGCTAATTTCTCATAAAATGACCTAAAAAGACTGGGTGACAAGAAGGAAGTGGGCTGAATATAACCTGGTGACCCTCCTTCTCCACATCACAAGCTGCTCAGCTGCTTGTGCTGCGGGTAGGGAAGTGTGTATGGAAATGAGGATAGTGAAGTCTAACGTTTGCAGTCCTTCACCATTTACAAATCACTGTGGTTGACAAAAGCTAATTGTCTTCACAGCTCTACCAGGTACCTGTCACATGGAAGATCTTAGTCAATACTTGGGCAATGGCAGTGAGAACCAAGCTAGATTAGAAAGTCAAATCCATTCACAGATCTCTAAGATTTTCTCCATAGAAACCTTTTTTAGGCCAAATTATCCTGAAGTCAATTGAACTTCTAGGAATATAAATGCTGTAAAACACAGTGCCAAGTAAATATATTTATTAAATTCTTCAACTCTGAAAAGAGTTCAAAGAGTCTATCTAATAGGAGCAGTGTCCCAAATAGGCACAGTGAACTGTCAATATGAGGGAAGCAAGAACTCTTTCAACCTGTAAAGAAGCCCTCAGATATGAGGGAGCACTTGGGAGGCAATCAACTTTCTTTGTTCTTTTCAAATTTGACCTATGCCATCTTAATATTCTGTCATCTCCATCAAGATAAAACAATGGAGGGTCTTCATAAGCTACAATTAGGAAAGCATGGGTTAAGGGCTAGACAGACAGCAGACGGAGCACTTCCTGCAGCAGCATCTCAGGGGGAAAGCTGTGCTAAAACCCTGAGAAGCACCGCCAACATCCTGGTCTCCAACATGAGAAATGGGAGCTGGAGAATCAAAAAGAAAAGAAGACAAGTGAGCTGGCAGGTTGAAGCTAAGCAAGTTCTGGTTCCCCCAACATACTGCTAAATTTAGTCACTTTAAGAATGTACAATTTGGCTTTTTAATGACCTTAGAATGAGACATGTTGGATTCAAATCCTTTCTCAACCGTCTTATCTATTGGCTCTGTAGTTTTGACAAAGTGTGTAGCTTCAGCCTCATGTTTAAAAAATTAAATAAGATTACATATGTTATTTTAAAGCACTTAACATTGTACCAGATGCACACAACATGATCAATAAATGTTAGCTCGCTCCAACCTCCTACCATCTTTGGCTCACCAAAGAACTACTAGGGTGAAGGATGAGAAGCCTGCTGTATGAAGCCTACGGTGAATAAAAGCTGTTGGGTGAATGGACAGTTCTGCTGAAGCTTTGGGTACCCCATTAAATCACTAATAACAATTTTGTTTCCAAACGTATCAAAACAAGCTTGTCAATTTCTATTGCAACATTAATAATAGTTTTTGTAACAAGCCAATCTAACCTGTAAATTATTCAGCTTTTTAAATAATTGATACTTAAGTGAAAATACGACTACAAAATGAGCAAACATAAAAACGAGCAAGTAAATGAATAAAGAAGTAAAATTAGTTAAGTCTAAGAGAAGGCCATTTTCAAATTGTAACACTGTTACTCTAACAATTAAGCCAATCAGATACTCCCCATAATTTGTACCTCGTTCCCTCCCCTAATGTCTGTACCCAAACAGCACTGCTGACACCCAAACTAAGTACAGACTGACAAAATCAGCAGGCACTCCCAGTGCATATCAGCCATTTTAGAGCAAATAAAGTCATTAAGGAAAAACAATGCCTAACCTTTCCGCTTGACTCTGCTAACAGCAGGTAACTTGCCTTTCAGGGATATGAGCCTGCATTGAAGTGATCAGTACTTGACCTTCATTTTCAGTATATGCAGCATTAAATATTCATAATCCATATAACTGTGACTTCAGATGTAGTCGGTTTAAGCATGAATCACATATGTGAGTCATCCTTTCCCAGCATGCCCATGAAGAAAAAATGCAAATCTGTAGCCCCAAGCTGCTTTCTCTGCCAACTTTCTCTTAGAAATCCAGAAGCTCCTGGGACTACTGCATTACATAACCCAGGAAACCTGCCCTCAGGCTGACACTGTGAGGTCTTTCGATTTCTTATCAGAGAAGAATTATTGAACCGGTGTCAAAGGGAAGACAGAAACAGGTGGAAAGAGCAATGGTGACATTATCACCCAGAGGGGCACCCAGGGGCATTTTTTACTTGGCTGCACACTCCTTCAAAAAAAACCCTTGTCCCTGTGTAGCAGTATGTGTGGGAGCAGAGGGTCAGACGCAACATCAGAATTAGGAGCTAGAGTGATGTGTGCCTTGAATCAGCTGTGAAATCATTAACAAACAACAAAAATAAGGTGGGTAGGGAGGTACTTCTTTGAAGCTATCTGTACTTGAGTGGCTAATTGGAGATTTGGGTGGGGGGGGGGGAATATGTGTGAAACATGTCTCTGTATTTGCTAAGACATGGACATTTATATGGAGCCAAAGACTGTGGAGAACATCTCCTTCTGCCTGGTTATTTCTAGAGAGTTCACTGCTGGGATGATGAAGCACAATTTTAATGTAGTTTAATGCAATTCTCTTTGGCTGCTTTCAACTGCAGGAGCTCAAGGACAATCTGTCTTTGCTAGAGACCCATCTCTTGTGGCTGCACAAGCGATTCTTACACAGAAATCACTCTAGGAAAAACTAAGACCCAAAGAAGGGTTTCTCAACCCTTGAATACAAAGGACCTACTTGGGGACCCACAACATCCTAGCAACTGAAAAGAAAAGCTAGGCTGGGGAGGACTTCTTTGGAAATGAGGTACCTATTACTTCTTTAGAGTCAAATAAGTTTTGAAATATTTTTAAAACCTTAAAATCACCAACTATAGTATTTATCTGCTCTTTCTTACCCACCTGCTAATGACCAGGAAGAAGAAAAGGCACCAGCTTATCTCTCTATTTGTACAACCTGAATTGGACTGCCATCCTAATGAATCACTGGAATGCGATTTATATAGTAATCTGCGTATCTTGTACTTTTCCGAGGGGTAAGTACAGAGAGTCTCACATCTTGAACTTCTGATTCTTGGCAATACATAACTATTCTGGGAAGGCCAGCACTGGTTAAGTTTATAGGTACAAACTATCTCCTGGACAATGTCGTCCCAATTAGGTTCACTCTTGGAAAGCTTATAGACTTTTTGGAAGAGTTTAAATACTGAGTACTTTTTTCAAGTTTAATCAAAATTATTTTCAAGAGATGTTTAAAGCTAGTTTTCCAGGATGCCCAGATGACCAACCAAATCATGAGTATATAAAACGGGTGACAATTTTAAATGTAAAAAGATGGATTTGTAAGAATTTATATTCTAAATGATATTTCTCATCCTCTTTCAATTTGCTTCTTATGCACATGGATAGAATTTCATTTTATCTTGGTAACTAAGTTTTATTATAATTTATTCAATGGAATCTTTCTGTAGGTAGACTTATCATAAGTGTTACTCCATAGATACTATTGGATCCTTATATTTACTTAAACTGAGCATGCCTGCTGGCTATCCCCAGAATAATGGGAGCTCGATGGGCTCTGTACTAACTGTGCTTATCAGGTTCTCTATTAAACAGAATCCCATAGAATTTATCTTTTAATTAAAGGTTTACATAAATGTTTGAAGTCCCCTCACATGAACCCTTTCTATAAAGGAAGCTGACCTATGTGAGGCCAAAGAGCCAAGTGACAAGAAGAAAGAGAATGACTGAGGCCGGGGAAGTGCCGGGGAGAGAGAGCAGTCTGAAATCTAAAAGGTTTGGCATTTTGTGCTGGGGAAGACGGAGAATGGCAATGAAGGTCCATCACTGGGTCAGATTCTTGGTACTCCCATGAGAAAGATCAGGGAGGAGTCACAGTGTTGGGTTTTCCAATTCTTAGGAGAATCATAATTATACGCAAAGAGTAATGAGGTAGGTAGGGTAGTCAGGGGAGAGGGAGGGTTCCATCCCTCTCCATCCTCTCAAATGGAGGTGGAAACATCAGAGTCCATGAAGGAAAAACTGCCTCATGGTAGACAATATAAAAAAAGACACCAGAAGATCCATATGCCAAGAGCTTTTATTTTTGAGAACTACAAAGGCACAAACAGGGGAGGGAGGGAAGAATGGAAGGAGACATATGTTATTCTAACCATTTTCCACATTCCTCTCCACAGAGAGGTTCCCTCACGGGGACATATGCCCACACCTACTTCCCAGATCCTGGTTCTGGAGGTTGACGGGGTATCCAACCCATGATGCATGAGAGCTTTCCTGGAGAAAGACAACCGAGAAATAAGATGAATGCATTAGGAGATTACTGGTCCAATACAAATATGGTCCAGAATTATTAAGAGTAAATCTTTAAAAGGAGCTTACCTTCAATGACACAGTAAACGGAATTTGTTAAAGTGAGAAAGCTCTTCTTGTTCTTGGCCAGGCAGAGTTGCTGGAGGGAGAATGTGGCATCTTGTCTCCAGAAAGACTTTTAAAGGCATCTCCATCTAAAGAGTCCAGAGCAGCCCAGCCCTGTGTGTGAAGGTGGGCTGTAGGGTTCTCAGACTTGACTGATTCCCAAAGACAGATGAAAAGAGGAAACTGTGTATTTTCCCCAACATGACATTTTGACCTGTACTCAATCAAGTGCACCAAATCTTTGGCTGCCGATCAGCTGGTTCTATGAGATTCAGAGTTTAAGTATTAAAATGCCCACTGAAGACTAGGTCAATAGTGACACCAGGTATGCTTTCCTAGGATCAGAGTCGAGTATCCACCCACATTAGAGTCAGAGTTAAAACCACTGGACACTCGGGGTAATGAACTTGCCAAAGTTGTCAAGTTCATGTCACAACACAAAGTCAGGCAAATTTCAGTTCTGTTTCCAATTCCTAGTTGATCTCACCTTTAAGTTTGCAATGAGAATAGTTGGAACAAAGGATGCAGCCATGGGTGACACTTGCAGGCATCAGGGAAGACCTGACTGCCATCTTGCAGCCTTGGGCAGCACTCTCGTCTGCCTCCTGGAAGGTCGTTCCCATCTATTGCACAGATCCCATCCCAAGCTCCCCTAGAACCCCCGTTCCCTCTGCTCTTAGTCTGCTCCAGAATCGAGGAGCTCTCAGATGGCTGTGGGCCTTCACCTCCAGAAGTCATCCTGAACGCAACTCATCTCTGTACCTTGACAATTCAAGAAGCACCACTATATACTGCTTCTCCTGAATATTCAGTTAGGAAAGTGCACAAAATAGTGCCTTGCCTTCTTGTCTGAATTGCAATAAGCTTGAATCTCTGGGCTCCCTAATGAGAAAAGTATCCTACAACCATGATACCAGTGGCTCAGACCTTCATCTATTAAACACTGTAATCATTCCAGAGGTTTTAAATTCACATTAAAGCCCTCTTCCCTCTTGACATCTTTGGTGAAGATACAGAAAATAGAAGTTTAAGCATAAGACCCAGCAAAAAGACATGATCCCTCCCCCAACCTCCTATGCCAGCAGAATCTACGTAGCTTTCTTCTCAAGAGTTTCTGCAGTCAGAAAAGCAGCAGAGTACATGCCTGCCTTCCCCTAAAAGGTTTCTGGACTCAGGAGATTCTTGCAGAAGTTGATTAAAGCAAACCTCTTCATTGAGGTAAAGGCTCAGAGTTTTTTTTCCGAAAAGGGGACATGAAAATGCATTTGAATACTCACTTTGATGAATCAATGAAGTATATTACAAGTGCACCAATGCTGAGAGCAAAGACTAAGACCACCTGCAAAAGAAGAAAAATGCCATCACTTACAAGCTCAACATCAAGAAGTGCGGTGTTGTTGTTTTTTAATTTCGAAAAATGCAGAGCAAACTCCAAAACATTGTACCAGTTACTTTCTTGGGTGGCCATGTCCAAGTCCTAAATGCCCACTGACATCACGAGGATCAGCAACCTCACTCCTTGCCAACAGGGGTCAGGACAGACTTACGTATCCTAAGGCCTGGGCTTTTAACCCACAGCTCAGCTCCCCCACAATGGAAGGTAATGATCTTCAGTGGGAAAAGACCAGCTAAAACTTAGGGTGATGCAATTTTCATATTATATGTAACCTAGGACCCAAGTTCAAATATAGGGAAATCCATCTTCACAGTTTTGTGGAAGTATGATTTATATACCATAAAATTCATCCATTTTAAGGGCACAATTTAATAATTATTAAAAATTTCACAAAGTGTACAACCATCAGCACAATCCAGTTTTAGAGTATTTTTATTATTCCAAGAAAATATTTCATTCTCATTCCCACTGTCCAGACTCAGACAATCACTTTCTGTCTCTATGGAAGAAATAGCAATCTGAAAAGTACAAATTTGCCCATACATATGTTCAGGGGTATGTATTTATGTATATTCATTGCATATATACTATATATAAACATATACATATGTATGTGTATATAACATGTACATATATGTGTGTGTGTTTCCACAGCCATGTCCAGTTGCTGCCAAGTTGAAAGTGATTAATGGCAACCATATACAAGGGGGCTTCAAAAAGTCTGTGGAACAATGGCACTAAAAGATAATGGCAAGGGAACAAGTTATCTAAAATCAATGGTAAGGAAGGCGTAAAATGCCTTGTGGGGTTTGATCAAGTGCATTGTAGCAGAGAGGAGTTACCGAGAGCCGAATGAAGGTCAAACATGATAGTGGGACAGGAGGAAAGGAAATGGAGGAATGAAGTAGGAAGCAAAAGACAATTATAGATGCATAAATACAGGCATGTACATATGTAAATATATTTGTATATTTCAATAGGTATATGTACGTATATTTATATGTTAAATATTAAGGCAGCAGAAAGACATTGGGCCTCTACTCAAGTACTCCCTCAATGCAAGAACACTTTATTCTAATAACTTGGCATTCTGTGATGCTCACCTGACACGATTGCTGAAGACAAATGAGTGCATAAACAAATGCGGTAAAAAAAGCTGATGGTGCTCAGCTATGAAAAGATATAGCATCTGATGTTTTAAAGGCTTAAAGATAATCAAGTCACCATCTAGCTGTGAAGCAACAAAGCCCACTTGAAGGAAGCACACCAGCCTGTGTGATTACATGGTGTCGGCAGGATCAGGTATCAAGCCTCAGATAACCCAAAACAATCAGACCAATGTGAACAATGGGGATTAGAGTGGAGACCCAAAGCCCATCTGTAGACAATTGGACATCCCCTCACAGAAGGGTCACAAGGAAGGGACAAGCCAGTCAGGGTGCAGTGTAGCACCGAGGAAACATACAACTTTCCTCTAGTTCTTTAATGCTTCCTCCCCGCCCCCCACTATCATGACCCCATTTCTACCTCAGAAATCCAGCTAGACTAGAGAATGTACACTGATACAGATAAGAGCTCTCGACATATGGAATCCAGGACAGATAACTCCCTCAGGAACAGTAATGGGAGTAGCAATACCATGAGGGTAGTGGGAAGGTAAGGGGAGAAAGAAAAGAAAGGGGGAACTGATCACAAAGATCGATGCATAACCCATCCTCCCACCCCAGGGAGATGAACAACAGAAACGTGGATGAAGGGAGACTGCAGACGGTGTAAGATATGAAAATAATAATAATAATAATTGATAATTTATCAAGGGTTCACAAGGGTGGAGGAGGGAGGGAAAAAAAGAAGAACTGATGCCAAGTAGAAAGAAAATGTTTTGAAAATGATGATGGCAACATATATACAAATGTGCTTGATACAATTGATGTATGGATTGTTAGAAGAGACCCCAATAAAATTATTTTTATTAAATAAATATATATATAATGGAATTTTGCCATGATCATTTTGAACCCCCCTTGTGTGTGTGTGTGTGTGTGTGTGTCTGTGTGTGTGTGTGAGAAAGGGAGAGAAAGAGAGGGAGAGAGAAAGAATGAGAATCCTTTGCTATGGTTAGATATTTTGAGCCAGAAGAAAGGCCTAGCTGTTTATTTCCAAAAAAATCAGCCATTAAAAATTCTACAATTCTACTTTGACACATAGTCATGAGTTGGAATCAATTCAATGGAAACCAGTGGCAGTAGAGGCATGTGCATACAAATAGACACACAAACATATGACATTAACATAGCTCAAGTATTTAGGAGAACAGAGCAGGTACAGTAGGAAGGTAAATTAGGTAATACATTGGGCTGGTTTATGCGATCATCCTAATTCTTCTTTAGACTTTTCAGTTAAGATTAATCACTTGATATAAAAGATAGCTTTGGCATTTCCTTCGATAGGCATCTGTCTCACTAAAGTCCATCAAATAAATATGGCACAAATCACATTAGTAATGACACTTCGGCCCTCACCCCATATTCTAATTTGTTTATTCTTTTATTGAGGAGACTGTTTTTATTACTACTACATATGCTCAAAAATAAAGAAAAAGAAATGAATAGCCAACAATTGAGCTTAAGGGGAGGGGGTGTGGAATAGCCAAATTTGAGCTAAGAGAAAAGGTAAAGATAACTATAACATACAAGGCTAGGTCAACAAATGCCTTTTCCACCTACCCATAGCACTACAGGAGACACAGTGCGGGAATTGTGCCCGATCTGACCATACCACACCAGGGTGAAACACTAAGGGCATACAACAGAGCAGCAAGGGGAGCAAAGCAATGAAGCCCCTGGGGAATCCTGAAAATAGACTTTGGAGCCA
>NW_022103968.1:70689518-70705000 GCF_000313985.2 Echinops telfairi
GACAACAACATGCACAAAAACAAGACAGAGCAAAACCAAGCAACAATGTACAACAAAACAGCAACAACATCAAGCCACTGACAAAGAACAAATTAAAATAGACCAAGAAAGAAAAGCTTGTAGTTAGTTCAAGGATTGCTGGTTGCTTGTTTTTTTAACTTCTGATACCTCTTCCTGTAGACACCTCATGACCACACAGGCTGGTGTGCTTCTTCCATGTGGGTTTTGTTGCTTCCCTGCTAGATGGCCACTTGTTTTACTACAATCCTTTAAGACCCCAGACACTACATCTTTTAATAGCTAGGCACCATCAGCTTTCTTCACCACATTTACTTGTACACCCATTTGTCTTCAGGGATTGTGGCAGAAAGGTGAGTATCATATAGTGTCACATTATTAGAACAAACCATGCTTGAACTGAGGTAAGATTTAAGTAGAGGCCCAAAGTCCATCTACTTCCTTGTTGCATTTGCATATATAAACAAGTATACATATATTTATGTACATACATACTTTTTCTTCTTTCCTCTTTTACTTTTTTCATCCTGCTCCACTATCATGTTTACCCATTGTTCAATTCTCAGTAATTCCTCTCAGAATGATTGATCAAATATGACCAGAATAGACCCTCCAGAAATATGACCCTCCTTGCCATCAATTTTAGAACACTTACTATTCCCATGTACCAATTATTGTTGGCTCCCCATCACCTTTCATGCCCTTCCCCTTCACTGTTACATATATATATTCCACCCCCCCCACCCCCCCCCGCTTTTTTTAGTGTTTGTTTATACAAGAGAGGCAGGATAAGCAAGACGGCAGCAGGAAATTATTTTTAAAACCCTTGTGTTAGGGCTTATTTGTATCTTCCATTTTCTTTGAAAAAGTAGTTGTTGAATGCTCCAGTTGAGTGCAAATAACCTTCTTCTATCTGTCAGCAACAACAATCTACCAGACAAGTTGATGCCGACTCATAGTGACCTTACAGGACACGGTAAAACTGCCACTGTGGGCTTCTGAGACTGTAACTCTTTATTTCTGGACGTAGAAAGCCCCATCTTCCTCCCAAGGTGGTGGTTTTGAACTGTTGACCTTGCAGACTGAAATCCAGCATTTAACCACTGTGCAACCAGGGCTCCAGCTACCTATAGGTAGTACCAATCCCATATGCTAGCTGGCCTCTGTCTCTTTCTCCAAATACATATTCCTCCACACATTGCCAGAAAATTTGTAAACAAAACCAAATGAACATGAACAGGCCTCTGATTTTTCCACTTTTATCTGAATGAGGCAGCAAAGCAAACAGCTTAAGATTAATCTTTATCTTTTTTTTTGAGCCATAAGCAGTTAGATCCTAGCCCTGACCTCATTCTCAAAATGCTGCAAAGAGAGGGATGTGGCTAGCAAAGAAGAGGAGAGCATCTTTTCATTCATGAACAGATCAAGACTAATCTCTGTCAATTTGGCTCCATGTGCACAGATCTGTGAATGCTGGGTCTCCCACAGAACTCTCTATAAAGACCTATGCCATTAACATTCCCAGTTGCAGTAAAAGCAGGGAGGGGGAGTCCTGGTAAGTGGTATCTACATCACTCTACTGTGAACTAAAAAAGTCTCAGCTCCTGGCTTCTGTGATGGGAGATGAAGTGCTGTGCATTTAAGAAAATCAACCCTTGGCAAGGGGGAGAAAGGAAGCCTGTTTCCTTCTATCTTCTTACAATGCAAATTCAAATATCAGGGGCTTTCTGATAGAAGCCTTGATGGCCTAGTTGATAGGCATTGGGTTTCCTAACTGCAAGGTTAGCAGTTTGAAAGGACCACAAGGGACAAAGATGAGGCTTTCTAGTTCTATAGAGTTACAGTTTTGGTAGCCATTCTACCCTGTCCTAGATGGTTGCTTTGAGTCAGAATTGACTCCATGGCAGTTATTTTTGAGATTTTGATAGGATCAGTGAGAGAAGAAATCCAGGGGGAGAAATGACCTCCAAAGCTCCAAGGAGATGAGGGTCCCTACTGGCGCGAGTGAACTGATAGGGCTGGGATCATTGTGTGCAGCTTTTCAGCATTCTATGAATGAGGAATAGGCTTTTACCAGATAGCCACATACTCACCACAGCACACCACTGTACACACCTTTACCCACCTCTGGGTGGTGGTGGTGGTGGTTCATAGAAGCCATCAAGCTGGTTCCAACCCTAATGATCTTATGCACAATAGAATGAAACAGTGCCTCACTGCCTGGCCCTAGGCCATCCTCAAAATTGTTCCTATGCTTGGGCTTGTTGTAGCTACTGGGTCAATCCAGCTCCTTGAAGGTCTTCCTTTTTTAAAAAAAAATCATTTAATTGGGGGCTCATACAATTCTTATCACAGTCTATACATACATCCATTGTGTCAAGTACATTTGTACCCATCATCATTTTCAAAACATCTGCCTTCTACTTCAGCCCTTAATATCAGCTGCCCATTTTTCCCTCCCTCCTCACTCCCCCCTCCTTCATGGACCTTTCATAATTCATAAATTACTATTTTGTCATATGTTACACTGTCCGACGTCTCCCCTCACCCACTTCTCTGTTGTCCGTCCCCCAGGGAGGAGGTCATACGCAGATTTTTGTAATCGGTTCCCCCTTTCCATTCCCTCCACCTTCCAGGCATCACCACTCTCAGCACTGGTCCTGAAGGGGTCATCTGTGCTGGATTCCCTGTGTTTCCAGTTCCTATCTGTACCAGTGTACATCCTCTGGTCTAGCCAGATTTGTACGGTAGAATTGGGATCATGATAGTGGGGGCTGGGGAGGAAGCACTTAAGAACTAGAGGAAAGTTATATGTTTCATCATTGCTATCCTGAACCCTGACTGGCTGTTGACCAACCCAGGGACAGGGGAGCAACAAGTGATCCAAAATTAGTGGCAAGGAGGGTGTGAGCGGCCTGGGAGAGATTCAGCAAGGGCAATGTAACTGAGAGGAATTACTGAAACCAAAATGAAGGCTGAGCATGATAGTGGGACAAGAGGAAAATAAAAGGCAATAGAGGAAAGAACTAGGTGACAAAGGGTATTTATAGAGTTTAAATACAGGCATGTACATATGTAAATATATTTATATAGGATGGTGGGGAAATAGATCTATGTGCATATATTTATAGGTTTATTATTATTAAGGTAGCAGATGGACATTGGGCCTCCACTCAAGTACTCCCTCAATGCAAGAACACTTTGTTCTATTAAACTGGCATTCCATGCTGCTCACCTTCCCGACACAATCACTGAAGACAAAATGGGTGCAAAAGCAAATGTGGTGAAGAAAGCTGATGGTGCCTGGCTATCAAAAGATATAGCATTTGGGGTCTTACAGGCTTGCAGATAAACAAGTGGCCATCTAGCTGAGAAGCATAAAGCCCACATGGAAGAAGCACACCAGTCTGTGTAACCACGAGGTGTAGAGGGATCATGTATCAAGCATCAAAGAATGAAAAATCATATCATTGTAAATGAGGGTGAGTGCAGAGTGGAGACCCAAAGCCCATCAGTAGGCAACTGGGTCTTCCTTGTTTCACTGATGCTCTACTTTACTAAGCATGATGTCATTCTCCAAGGGCTGGTCTCTCCCAAAAACATGTCCAAATCATACATGATGAAGTCCTGCCATCCTTACCTCTAAGGAGCACTCTGGCCATACTTCTTCCAAGACAGATCTGGGTAGAGCATAATTAGTGGGGAAATGATTTGCTCCTCAGTATTGTGTGTGTGTGTGTGTGTGTGTGTGTGTGTGTGTGTGAAGTAGTTACCTTATCAAACTTAATTATATTGTCAACCTGGGTCCAGATGCTTCTGAAAATGCAGAAAACCTTTGAATTTTGCCATAAAAATCAGATCCTAACATACTGGGCCTCGTGAAGGGACAGGTGTTTTCTCTGAGTGGACTACGTATCAAAAAGTCAAGGGAAATTAAATTATATTACCTCCCCCTCTTAAATATCCTCCATTGTCTGAGAACTCTATTCTAAATGAAAAGCATTAAGTCTGGCATCACAGAATGATTACAGCTTAGTCTTAAAAGCGAGTCAATTCTAGTTCATGTCCATCCCATGAGTGTTATAGCAAAACTGCACCAAAGAATCTTCAATGATTGACTTTTTAGAAGTCGATCACTGGGCCTTTCTTCCGAGGCACATTTGGATAAGTATGTGCTTGCAGTATGGCGCATCCAGGGACTCCAGATTTTAGCTTCTATGATTATTATAGAGTAACCTTCCACACCAAACAATCCTCTACATAGTCAGCATTCCCTTGCTATCAATAAATGGTTCGATCAATGGGTAACTGCACATAAAGGTACTTCTAGGAGTCATTGTAGCAAACTATTGAACCTTCAGGGGGCAGAGAGAAAGAAAATTGCATCTTGGTCACCGGTGTTAAGAGATGAAGCAGTGTTATGAATTGTCTGTGTTTTGAGGACCAACCTTAGGACAGTCTTATTAATGGAATGTGGTAAATTACTGCTAGGTGCAACACCAATAAATTGGACAGGAGCTAGTTAAAGATAGACACTACACAGGCTCTCTCACCTTCGTGTTCTCTTCATTCTCAAGGTGCCCTTTCTTCCAGCATGCTGTGGTTACTCAGTCATCCTTTCAGTACAAGAGAAGCCTACTGAAATCCTTCTGTGTGCCTCCACAATCCAAGATGTAAGGGACACTGAAGTCGACAGGTCAAGGTAACATGAGGTCAAGAAAAGCCCCATGCTCCAGGCAGTGGAAACGCGAGAGGGCTTCAAAATGGAATGAAAAGATCATGGAATTTTCCCACAAAGTTTTTAAAGCCCTCTCGTGTTTGATCTTGAGCAGGTGGATCATAGAATAATCTTGACAACAGCCAAGCACTTCCCACATCATTCTTCCAGAACTCATGCACAGTAGCATAGGACATATAATATAAACATTTTCTCTCAGAACACAGCTACAGCTCACTCTCACAACAGCCTGCTCAGCCTTCCAAGTAGACTGATTTATCACCTTGGTTACTTTGGAAAGTGCTAATTGCCATGTTCTTCGATTTACTGAAAATACCCATATGTTGTGGGGTGATATTTACAGAGTGCCAGATTCCTAAAAACAAAAGCAATTTAATAAATGTCATTGGAACAATGGTGTTTGTGAGTCAACTATTTTCAATACTCCAAGGTCAAACATAACATGTATTTGCATAGAAGACAGCCAGAAGCACATATGCAGAGTGTATAAAAACTATGTCTGTCCCCAGCACCTGATATGAAGAGTCTGATGGATAGCAGAGAGGACAAATTCACAGCCAGCTTCATCACCTGACCTCCTGGCAGTTTCTGCAGTTCTTCTAAATGTCCCAGAGAGTTTACAGAAATGGACAAGGGATGTGGTGAAGAATAAAATAGTCTCGCTCAGATTACTGGAGCTCTTTTAGAAAAACACTAGGGGGTACCAAAAAACAATAAAAACAAAAATGGAAAAAAGTTCCACTGGGAAAAGCTTTCATAGTACACATCTTTCCCCTAGGCGAGCATCGAGCAACTCGCTCTGAGTTAGTGCACCCACTGGCTTCACCTGGGAAGGTTCTCACAGTGAATTTTTTCATAAATGCAGTTTTGCTCAAACCTTGTTTTTTGTGATGGCTGATTCAAGAGAACAGTGTGTGGCTGTGAAATGTTATTTCCTGCACTGGAAACAATGCCACAGGAACTGTGGTGATGTTGAACACAGCTTACAAAGACAGTGCTATGGGGAAAACTCAAATGTTTTTCTCATTTCAAAAAAAGTGAAATGTCGATTGATGATAAACCTCATTCTGGAAGTAAATCAACTTCCAGAATGGATGAAAATGTCAACTTGTAGTGCATTTGGAGTTCGTTCCACCAGGTCAGACTGTTAATCAAGCTTTTTGTTGAGAGATTCTGAAAAGATTGCACAACAGTGTGCAACAAAAAAATACCTGATTTGTGGCAGACAGGGGACTGTTCCACCCCCCAGACAATGCACCTCCTCATGCAGCCATCTCAGTACACCAGTTTTGGGCAAAAAAACAGCCACCTCTCTTGCCCTACACACCGTACTCACCTGACCTCACTCTGTGCGACTTCTTTTTGTTTCCTTGAATAGAGACAGACATGGAAGGGCAGCAATTTGACAACATCTATGAGATGCCCCCCACTAAAATGAGGGTGGTGTTGTCAGCCATCCAGATAGTTGGAAAACTATTTCTAAGAATGGAATCCCAGATTTGACAGTTGTATTAAGTTTAATGGATAGTACTTTGAAGGTGATAAGGTTGTTTTGTAAAAAATAAGTAGCTTTGAAAATAAACTGTTTTGTCTTTTTATTCCCTCGTATTATCTCCAGATATGTTGATATGGTGACAAGAATCAAGGAAGGTGGCATTTTAGAGCCTTTGACTGTGCAAGGACCTGAATTCAAATTGCTGAGCTGAGGCCCAGTGACTCGAATTGGCACAGGAGCCAGAGAAAGATGTGGAGCAGCACTGGCAAAGGTGACTACTACCAGAATCATGTTATCTGAAGAGCTTTCCTTCAAAAAATGAAGCTGCCCCCTGCCCACTCCAAGACCAGAGGATGCTAAGCTGGGGTGGGAGCAAAGGGGAAGAAAGCCAAAGAAGAGGAAAGCCACAGGAGATGGTGGTGACTGGCCATCTTTTTTTTTTTTTTTAACAAGCTCTATCAATAAATCTAGTGTGTGGTTAAGGCTGGGAGTCACTGAATTAGAGCCATTAAGAGAAACCACTTAGCACAAGTCAGAGATTAATTTGCAAATGTCTCCTTAACAATTAGCCCATTAGAACATATGGATGAAGCCTGCAGGCTCTGAGAATGGTGCTAGGCGTCTGCTAAAATGTACAGAGAGTAAGATGAATTCATTCTCTCCAGAGCAGGTTGGGAGAAAAGCGGTTACAAAATAAAGTGAATTGGAGAGATGACTATTTAAGATCAAATTGATAAACCTGACTTGAATGATTAAAATCTTATCAGCTGATCCCCCTCTAATGCATGTTAAGCCTGATCTGGTTTTCAATATTTTCTGTATTTTTGTTTTGTTTTATGTTTGTTCGTATTGGAGTTTATCTCAGATGTGTAATGTCATGGGGGGCAAGCTCTTGAATTCTTGTTATATGGTTTTTCTGTTTTTCAGTATATGAAACCCAAGATTGATAGATGGAAAAGAATATTTCGAAACTGATTGTGGTAGCAATTGTACAAAACTGCTTGATGAGATTGAACTATGGAATGATATGTTATCTGTATTAACTCACATTAAAAATGGTTAGGGGAAAAATAAAATAAACTCTCTAGAGCTATGGCCTAATAAGAGACATTTCCCAACCTCTAAGTCTATTATCTACTCTGGTAAATTTAACAACACCAAGAAATATTTATTTAACTCCTAAGTATGAAGCCCAAAGAAAGAGACAGAGACCTACAAAGCTACAAGAGTCAAATCAGGTCTGGTCTTTGCCCGACACGAAGATTGAACCCACAAGTTGAATTTACTGAGGAGTCCCATGGGCATTTAACAAATGCTGCAGAGAGTAACAGATACTTCAGGATAGTAAAGGAAGGAGAGACTACAGAAGTAGCATTCCCCCGCTCCAAACTCCCAGTGTGGAAGGAGAAGGAAAGAACCGAAAACCAGGCCAGAGGAAAAGAGAAACCCCAACATTCCCGGCTCACCTGACTGTGCTAAGGGAATGCAGACACAGGTACATACACAGTCTGACTGCCGTGTGGGGTGGCTCAGGGCCACACACTCAGGCAGAAAACCTAGGTTTGACCTTGACTCTTTAATATGTTACATGCTATTGTGCACATCATTGAACCTCTCCGAGTTTCAGGTTATCAATTGATGAAAAGGTGAGGATGGAACAGGCTACTGAAGACAGTGGAAAACTAAACATGATTTTTACCACGTGAGTTAGTTAATTGTGCCAGCCTGGCCGATAATCACATGTGGTGCCGGTTGAAAGGCAGAGGGATAAATGGGTGGTGAAGCCTCACCTTTCGAGTTCTCGGGTCTCTTGTTTTGTGATGGTTGTATCGGGTGCAGCTGCCTTAGCAGTTTCCTGCTTCAGCTTGCAAGATTGACTTCCTCCAAGACATCCCCAAGGAGAAGCCGCATGGATCTATCCCAATGCAGCCCTGGGTGCTGGAGCAGCCGTGTGGAGACCCCTGCCAGTGCTGAGATGCTTACACGTTCACGGACTCAGCTTTCCTCCTGCAGTCGGCATTATTGCCTCTGTTTTGTGAGGTGGAGAACTTTGTGGACTGGTGTTGGGTTAATGGGTTAATGTTGGACTTGTGGGCTTGGGCAGCATTGGGTTGGGATGTTTTTGTGATGCACCTTTTCTTTACATAAAACTCTCTCTTATACGTGAGTCGCCATGGATTTGTTTCTCCAAAATACCTAGACTAATACACCACGTGAAAGAGTCCACTGTAACTATGCACACATAATAATAATTCGCATGCTGCATGACCACATGTCACTGTGTCAGAAATTTTTTTTCCCATGAAATCAGAGACAGTTAAAAGTGATCACTCTTGCATTTTGCTCTACATACCTCAAAAAACAGACTAATCAGAGGGTTAGGAAAGAACGCAGAATCAAAACAGAAAACACAGGGAGAAAGAAGGATAAGTGTGGGGCCTGGGCCATTCAGGGGATTGCAATGGATGGGTTGAAACAAAACATGTATGGCTTGTTGAATGTAAAACTGATGGTCTACTCTGTAAACCTTCACCTAATTCACAGGAAACGTTTTTTAAAAGAAGAGAAGCAAATTTAGCAGGCTGCTGGTCAGCTCTCCCAGCTCTGAATTGCCTGACTACAAGAAACCGAGTAATAGTCTGGCCCATCCCTCTCCCCTCTGGCCTCTCCTCCTCTGAGGTCCTTTGAAAAGCTCACGTTTCTGTGGGATTTGCTCCCTGATGCTCACTCTGAGTCTCCGTGTTTTCCAGGGGAAAGAAAGGAAGACTCCTTCCCACAATCTGGCTCTTTAACTACAGTGACCAAACCTAAAACAGGGTCTGCCCCAGAGTTCCTGATCACAAGGAATTCATAGTCGGTCGTGAGCATTCCAATGTCAGAACCTTGAGGAATGGATAGTGGAAATTACTGGGAAAATTCAAGTTTATTGATGGAAAAAAATCAAACATTCCACTAATGAAAGAGTTAATTGTAATATAAGTTTCTTAGAGACATCCGTTGCTATTAAAAGGGCAGATATTAGTCTTCCCCTGTGAGAGTGCTCATGTTTGAGTTTGTAAATGTCAATATACTGCTGGATTCTACTCACAGATTCTCAGATGTTCCTCCCTGCTTAATATAGTCTAAGAATTGGCAAGGTTTGAGGAGTAGGGCAAAGATGATTATAAATGTAGTCCTTGAGTCACAAATGGTGACCTCATGGTGCTGGAGAAATTTTCTCAACTCATGCACTGAACCTAATTCAGAATACAGTTAGCCAAACCCACATGTGCTTAAAGCAGACAATTTCTCAAAAAAGCTCATTAGTTACAAATTTTGGAGCATCAGTAGCAGATGGAACTTTTTCCCTTGGATTTTTCAATAATTAGACAGAGAAAGGCTTTCAAACATTAGACATCAAATGGAAGATTCCATCTCCTTTCCAAAGCATTGATTTTAATGCCGTCAGTAAAATTATGCAAAAAGCAACCTTTTAAGATTTATAATGCAATGATGTAAGATTTCAGTGCCATTAAACTCCTAGCTTTCAAGAAGGGCACAGGTTCTAGGAGAAATTGTCTTACTTAATGTTAAAATTGATTTCTTTCATTTTAATCTCCCATTTTAGCTATAATAAATTAGAACCTTAGTGGGACACACGTAAATAAATGTTCTGTGTTTTGAATGTGGGAATAAAGATGGATATCAAAGTCTACTGCCATCAAGTCAATTCCAACTCATAGCAACCCTATAGGACAGGTACAACTGCCCACGTGGATTTCTGAGATGATAACTCTTTACAGGAGTAGAAAGCTTCATATTTCTCCCTTGGAGTGGCTGGTGATTTAAAATTGCCGACCTTTCAGTTAGCAGCCCAAGATGTAACCACTAAGATGGACATACTCACTTCCATCGAGTGGATGCCAACTCATATTGACTCTGTCCCTGATAGGGCAGAGTAGAGCTTCCTCTTTGACTTTTATGAGACTATAACTCTTTACAGAAGTAGAAAACCCCATCTTTCTCCCTAAGAGCAGCTGGTAGTTTCGAACTGTTGACCTTTAGAACTGTAGTTAGCTGTCCAACTTGTAGCTGCTATGCAACAAGGGCTCCTAAGAGGGGCATAGTCAACAACAGCAACAACAAATCAGGATGTAAGACAACATCCTGAAACAATTAGGGGACATTCTTCTGCTGAAGCTCACAGCACACCGGCCCTAGAGTTATGTCAGTATAGCCCTTCAGAAGGGAAGAGAGAGAACATTGGCTTATAACTTTTCATTTATCCTCCCGGTGCTTCATGAGGGACACAAAAAGCCAAGAACTATTCCAACCACCCCATATTTATTTGTGTCAGTCAAATCTCCTCCTCTGTTCCTTGCCCTAAAGCCAATACACTAACTAATATGCAATTTATATTAAACTTGTTCATTATAGCATACCCTAAGAAGGAGTCCTGTTATCTTCCAGTGCTTTGTTTTTATCTATAGTCATTTTGAAATCACCTAATTTGAAAATGGACTGCATCCTGCTACTGGTCATGTAGTTGGTGAATCAATATTGTGAACTATTTGGCGTTCACGTTTAGTGGAGCATCAATATTTGTCCATTACAGCACGTGTGCAACCGAGTTGTTCCTCTCCCATTAACGTAAATTCACAGCACATTACACTTAAAATGATACTTAATTTAATAAACATTTCTACTGCAAATGATTTGTTCCAATGAAGCAAACCTTTGGCAAAGAGATGGCATTTCTTCTATCACCCCTACCAAGAAGGAGTACATGGCAACCCTACAATCACCAGATATGTATCAGGCTGTATCATTTCACGTATTTACTCAAGCTGCAGACAGAACAAGTGATCCAAGATGAGGGTCTCATCAGGATCAGATGCAAGTTCATTAACAACCCGTGCTGGGCAGATGACACAGCCTTGTTTGCTGAACGTCAGCGCAGAAGGACTCTTGTGGGTTTCCAAGATCGTAACTGTTTATGGGAGTAGAAAGCCTCATCTTTCTCCCTCAGAGGACAACTGTGTCTCAGAGATACAATAAAGAGGCAGCATTTACAGGTTTAGGGAGAACGGAAGCGAACAATACATACCTACTGCTGGATGAAATAGATTCACTTTGATCGGTTAGCCAACTGCTGCCAGCTTTCTTTTCTATTGAATTGCAAGCCTCACTGCTACAGAGCCTGTCCTGTGGTGAGTTTTGAAGGGAGAGAAGCCAAGATAGAAAGTGATAAAAGCTGAGATGGGGTGGGCACTCGGCTTGATCATCCTTCCAGCGATTGCCGCTCTCTATGGGGGAGGGACACTTGTTGCACAAAATCACTATTGTGATTTAGGCTTCATCACAAAGCCTTGGCAATGATTATCTTGCTGTATGAAAGGTCCTTTTACCTGGGAATATTTCATTGACAGCCACTGAATCAACCACATAGAAGACTGGTCCTTCCCATTTGGAAGGCTTCAACTTCTGAGAAACTTATCTAACCAAATGCGCATGGCTGCATTTTTGAGAGAACAGTCCTTGCCTTCAAGGCGCTCTCTTTCACTTCACTCAATTCACCTCTAGCCCCAGTCGCACAGGAAGGAGGTGGGAAGTGGAATGAACCCATGAATTCTGGGCTCTTACACCCCCAGTCTCTAGTAGTGAGATAAAAGTTGTCCCAAAGCCAAGGACACTAAAATGGTTTCTCAAAGCCCAGGCTAGTTTCAGTGATACGAAACCATGCTCAAGACATACAATGTTATTCTGGTAAAGAATTTTAAAATCACCTAGTTCTGGCTGGGCATTTTGGGAGAGAAAATTGGAAACCGGTAAGGTGAATTGACTTGTCTAAACCCTACTATGAATCAGAGGTAAGCAAGGAAGCTTAAGAAAATGACGAGTCCCCGGTAGCTGCTTCCCACAGGGAAGGCGCAGCTGGAGAAGCTCTGCTCACTAAATGGCCAAGTGCTACCACCTTCCATCTCTCCTGAAAGGGCCCTTTTGTTGAAGGCAGAAGATGGCAATGCAGAAACTCCACTGATTTTTCAGAAAAACTGGGAGAATGTGCCACCTCTGCCCTCATACCATGTTCCTTCCACCCCTGAATCTTTCTCAAACAGGATGCTTCTTGGACTGCTCTCACCTCTCTCCTCTACCTGCAGAAATCCTACCAGCCTATTTCCTTTTCCTAGAAGCTTCTCCTAGCCATCGCTGTTCGTCATCATCCCCTCCTCTGAACATGGAGAACCTATAATCATGTCCTCATCACGTAACCTGGTTGCTGCCAGTCAACTTAATAGACTTTCAGAGGATCAATGTCCCCAGTGCATTTTTATTTACTCTGATGAGGATGATCTCCTACTAAGACACTGCTATGAATTAAATTGTATCCCCAAACAATATATGACCTAGCCGAGGTACCTGTGAATATTTCTTTGCTAGAAAATGTCATCATTTAATATGTCATATAGAACCACGGTGGGTACTATTTCACGTGAGTAGTACCCTTATAAAAGGGGAGGATAGAAGACAAAAGGGAGATGGCCAAGTCAAAACAGAATCAAAATTGGGGTGATGCATTTGTCAGGGGAAAAAATACCAAGTCTCACTGGCCATCACTACAATCTAGGAGAGAGCCATGGACCAGCTCTCCCTGCCTCCGAGCCCTCTGAAAGATTCAAAGCAGCTCAACCTTGAGACCAGACTTCTAGATTCCACAATGGTGAGGCCACACATTTCTGTGTGGCCTTCTCAGTTTGTGGTGCTTTGTAATGGCAGCCCTAGGAAATAATACAGACTATTAAGAACGAAATCTGTTTTATTTTGAGGGGTGGGGATATTCTTTCCACCAACGTGTCTTTGAATGAATATCACTGAGACGCAACGGAATAGAAAGCTCCTGGAACTGTCTGATAACCTGCAATGTCCCCAGACTTCCAAACACAGAATTTTGGTTCAGTTGTGACGAATTGCCTCAGAGCACCTTACACAATAATAGGCATATAGTGGACACTCAGGCCACAATCACTAAGCTAATATAAGAAATATGACAGTGGGTGTGCAGTCAGAAGATTCCATTTTAAACTCTAGCTACTTGTCCTGCAGGAGATAAGCTTCTGGATCTCACTCTCCTCGCTTCACAAATAGCAATCACGTATCTGTGAGTCACCAGTGGGAAGTTTCCAACACATCTCTAGCCCCACTAGGTGCTCAGTTCAAGGTGTTTCGACCTGATGTTTTTCCATTTGTCACAAATTGATTCAATAACTAGCCTAAAACAGGCCACCAGGGCTGTGTACCAAATGATTCAGGTTCATTTGAGAAAATACTCAAAACCTATGAACATAGTAAATAAATATAAGTCTAATATAAAGAGCCCTGGGGGCATAGTGTGCTTAGCACTGGACCACTAACTACAAGCTCAACAGTTTGAAACCACCAGTCAATCTTTGAGAGGAAGATTAGGCTCCTGTAATGATTCAGTCTCAGAATCCCAAAAAGGGAAGTTCTTACTCTGCCCTCTAGGGTCGCTGTAAGTCAGACTTGATGGCAATGAGTTTGGTTTGGGTTTTATATGTTGCATAATAAATAATATACTGTACTAATAGCAACAAACAAGAATGATGCACGTTTTATACCACAAACTACTGTCAGCATTTTATCTGTATTAATTCAGTTAACCTCTACAAAAATTCCAGAATGTAGGCACTATTAAGTAGCCCTGGGTATTTGATACAAAATATAGGCACTATTAGGTGGCCCTGTGGTGGTATGGGGCTTTTGGCCTCACACAGCATGGTTGGTGGTTTAAACCTACCACTCGCTCCTCAGGAGAAAGACGAGGCTGCTGTCAGGTGGAATCAACTCGGTGGCAGTGGGTTCAGTTTTTTTTATTGCTGAGGAAATTGAGGCTCAGGGCTATTAAGTAAATCCCTTGATCTCCCACATCTAGAGAATGGCACACAAGTGGGGTCTCATAGCTGGTCCTTCCTGAGGTCCATGATTCACCCCGTCTCTTTTATTGTCTCTGTCCTGGGTTCTACTAATAGTTCTCAGCAAGTTGTCCTGGTCTTACAGAGAGCTTTGCTTTTTCCACAAAAAGGCCTTCTTCTCACCAAGGTGAGGAGGCGAGATGCTGCTATCACATTTGCAATGTTTACAGAACTATGCTCCAAGTCAACTCTGGACCAAAAAAAAGTGAGAAAGAAAAAGTCTGACTTTGCTCACCAATAACATGAGGGTACGTTCCCTGCACCTCTTCTGTATCGGGCTTATCGGTCTCAAGTTCCTGGCCCCTCACAAGAAAGAGGTCAACTCATGCAAAATGCAGAAGCTAAATGATGATAGGTTTTCCATGATGTGGCTGTCCCCAGCTCAGGGGACTGTCCAGTAAGCTGATGCATGGTTTAAACCTGTGAATGATTGATGTCTCCAAAATCCTGTCAGTCTAGAACAAGCTGTCCGAGTAGATGGCTGACAACAAAGACATCAGCACTCAAGGTCTGTCCCAGATAACTCAGCGCTAGGGACAGAAAGCTCCTCCAAACAGAAGGGCATTCCCCCTGGGATTCAACCTTGGGACTTCTGGAATCACTAAAAGAGCTGACCATTTATCCATGTAACAACCACAAAAATAGATCCAGAACCACATTTCTAAGTCCAGTGCACATGATCCAGGCCAAGCCATGATCATCTTTCACCAGATTATTGCAATATCTTCCTAACTCATCTCCTGGCAATATTCTCCTAACTTGATCACAAGAATCATGGGAGAAATGCTTATTTTCAGACCTGCCTGAGAAGTCTACAGTTATCTCCATGAACCAGAACTGTGAAGACCTTTCAGTTTCTAAGAACCCATCCAAGAAATAAAAAGGATGATGGAGGTGTTTCCTTCATATCCAAACAATGAAAGGTTTATATCTTTCATCTCATCAAAGCCAAGAGCTGGCATCACACTGAGCCTACCTCCGTTCAACAATGGGCATGATGTATGTCTTAAGTATGCACATGCATATAATCGGAATGGTCCATGGCCCACCTCTGTGACAATCTATGGAACTTAGCAAGAGACAAGCTAATGCTGTGTGGATTTAGGTAATTGGAAAAGAATCTCTGTAGCACCTGCTATGATTCTAACGACTTGCTTAGTTGTTAAAGAGGACAAAAGAGAGAGATAAAATAAGATTCTTTCTTAAGGAATGCATTTCCTTAGAGAGAGACAAGATTAATATCCAACAAACAGATTGATGA
>NW_022103968.1:70706356-70707203 GCF_000313985.2 Echinops telfairi
CAAATGCGCTTTACACAATTGATGTGTGTATGGATTGCGATAACAGTTGTATGAGCCCCTAATAAAATGTTTAAAAAAAAAAAAGAAAATGTGTCATTTTACTACTTTTAGAATAATTATTTCATTGACTTAAATAGTTTAAAGAAAAGGAAAGAAAATAAATAAGATGCATTTTAAATATTTTTTATTACTCAAATATTTTGGAGAGCAAAGTGAAAAATGCAGCCACTGAAAATACTGAATCCCATGGTAGGGTCACCACCTGCTTCAGTCGAAATTAATGGTGGGAAGAAAGAAAAGAGGGAAATTTTTGGAAGACAAATGTATTCATGGTGTCAATAACCCAGCAAGAACACAAAGGGCCAGGCTGAACAAATTAATAATAACAGTTTGCAGTTAACTGGTACCTTTCATCAGGGAACGTTAATGTACTTTACAAATAATACTTATTTTCCTGTCTCACAGAGGCTGAGAGATAAACGGCAAGCTCGAAGGTCACACAAGAATAAACTCAAGACCTTGTTCTCCAGTTTCTGGTCTAAGAGGTTTCTCTCTCCACGTCCCACACTGTCTTCCCCTTGGTTTTTCAACCAACCACTGGAGACCATCACAATTTGAAGGCCACATTGAATCCGAAGCCAATTTTGACCCTATCTTGAAATCCAAGTCCAAACAACAAAAGCGTGCTATTGTCTGTTGCTATCTGGTCGGTTCTAACTCCTGATGACTGATGTACAGCAGACAAAATGTTGCCCGTCTACCACTGCTGTGTACGTTGGGTGCCTTCCAACCTAGAAGTCTCCTCTTCCTGCATGATACTAGACAAGATTCCACTGTAATCCATGGC
>NW_022103968.1:70707722-70714358 GCF_000313985.2 Echinops telfairi
GAGAATGATGAGGGCAACAAATGTATAAGTGTGCTTTACACAATTGATGTATGTATTGTGATGAATTGTATGAGCCCCAATAAAATGATTAAAAAAAAAAAAAGAATCAGCACCAAGATGATTTCTGTAAAACAGATAGAGCCTCAGTACATCCTTGTTTCCTCATTGCTCCATCATTTCTCACATCAGTTGCTCAAATAGTTATTCTCTCTCAGCCTAGACCCCTGGAGCTCATTCAGGGCTCACAAACTAAAAGCACACAAACTCTGGCCTTGTTACTTTGCTGGACCTACTCACAGAACTTCCAAAAGATATGCTGTGAGGAGACTTGAAAACATTAGTGGAAAATGAAATGGAAAGATAATGGATTTTTTTCCCATGAGCATTTTAAAGTTTCCTCATACTTACATCTACCGGCTTTATTACAGTGACAGAATACAAATCAAGATCACCACAGGAAGCTATGCACTGGTGAGGAAGATGCCCTCCTTCTCCCAACCAGGAAGCTCCCTGAGCCTTAGGGTTCTGAACTTTAATTGGACAGGTTCATAAGATGTGCCAAGTACTGCCTCCTCAGAGCACTTGGTGGAGCCCTGTTGGTGGAGTGGTTATGCCGTGGACTGCTCCCTACAAGACCAGCAGTCTGAAACCACCAGCAGTGCTCTGAGGGAGAAAGAGCTTTCTACTCATATAGAGAGTCACAGCCTCAGAAACCACAAGTACAGTTTTACCCTGTCCTATGGGATTGCTGTGAGTCCAATCATTCAAGAATAATTGATATTGATCTGCCAGTTGAGTCTTTTCTGGTCTGGACTAGTCCCAATCACCAACACAAATTCTCTGATATGGCCTGGAAATCTCGAACCAAGGTCTACCAATTATCCCCAGGGTTTTTTCACATAAAAAAGGACACAGTGCACCTTACGTTAGTGAAGCAGTCCTTTGCTCCACAAAAGAGCCCTACAGTTACTATTGGGTAAGCACTGGGCTGCTAACTACAAGGTCAGTGGTCCCAACCACCAAGTGCTCCACAGTTATCTGTGTCCATAAAAATGTATAGCCTTGAAATCCTCTAGTGGGTTCATGGCAGTGGGTTTTTACTGCCCAGCATTACAGTGCCAGACTCTTCTGGGAGATCTAATCATCAAAGGCACTGATGGCCATTGCGTTGATGCCGGCGCCTACCAACCCAGAGGACAGGGCAGACCTGCCCCCGTGCTCTTCCCAGACTGTGGACTGGACTAGCAAGCCCACCAGTCTCCTGCAGAGCGGCCGGTACTTTTGTGCTGCCAATCATGCGAACCACAGCCCAATGCAGAACCACGCCATCGCCAGGGCCGCTATTTGATCACATTGATCTGATTCTATACAAGTTGGTTTACAATTCTGTAAACTGTAGATAAAATCATAGCACTATATGCTAATTCTTGTCTATAGGCATGTAAAAGCCCTGTCCAGGAGGAGTTCCAGTGCCTCCAGCCCCTCACCCATGGAAGAAGCAGCTTTGCTCTGGTTTCACCTTCATTTCAAGACTCTTGCTCTATAAATATCTGTTCCAACACCTGCCAGTTACCTCATCGATTAATGAGTAGAAGACAACTTTAGCATGTGTGAATTTTTATATCCAAAAGTCATGATTTTATCCTTTGATGAAATGATCGTTTAACACCAGTTTAACTTCAGATCTGCTCCACTCCAAAGTTAGAAACACAGATGGAATCATCAAGAGATAGCAGAACTCAGATGAGGAAAACCAATGGAGAAAATAGGCTGAACATCTCCCCTGCCCCCAGCTGTGATCTCTGCACACAAAGCAGAAGAAACTTTTCTATGGAGCAAATCCATAAATTAGTAAATAGCCCCATTTTTGCCCAGTTTTTTACTACTGTCTCAATATTGTTAAATCAAATATAAGGCGTGTAAATTTGGCGCAAGAATTTAACTCTGAGAATTGTCAAAAGTATGCATCCTATCATCCAAAGATTTACCAATAGCTCTTATGAAGGTTTGCATAATTTAGAAAACAAAACCAACAACAACAAAAAACCCTCTCTTTTTTCTTTTTTTTGATAGGCACAGCCCTTTTTAAAGAACCATGGCTTGGAAAGTGCAGTGCAGATTAGATTTGAGCCATTTGTTAAACCTTCAGTGAAGCACCTTTATATAGTGCCCAACCTACACAACTGTACATGGTATCCTTGGATAGAAGGCTTAACTTCCTCTAAGGCATTTATAATAATAACAAGAGCTATAGAATATGGCTGCTACTGGGACAAAAGAAAAGGAATGCTATGCATTCAGGCTGACTTGATCTCGACCACTGGGGTCAACAGATTTAAAGTTAATCTCTAACTCACTGACACACTGCTCCTGTCCCACATGAACTGTGGACTGTCCACATGCATTTGAAATGTCCAGATACATTTCAAAGAGGGTCAAGGAAGACTTGAGCAGCAATAAAAGGAGTACAGTTGTGATATATGCCACACCACAGAAGGATCTTGAAAACATTGTGCTTAGTGAAAGGAGCCAGATATAAAATATCATATATGATTCCATTTATATGAAATGACCAGAAATTGAAAGCAGATTAGTGGTTTCCTATTACTGGGGAGGTTTGAAAAATAGGGAATAACTACTGTTAGGTACTGGGTTTTATTTATTTATTTTTAATAAATAAATATTTGGTCAACGATTTTATAATTAGGCAGTGGTATTGATTGCAAAACTGTGAATGTACTCAAATCTTTGTACATTGTATTTAAAAACTACCCCCTCACTATGGTCCAGACCAATAGGGATGTGATGATGTCACCGGGTGACAAGATACCACAAGCATAAATGAGAACTTCTTAGATACTGCCTCACTAGAAACCCCGTGGAGCGGTTTTCCTGCACATAGGTAAGGTTGTCAGAAACAAGTTAATGGCCAGCAAGCATATCCAGAAGAAATCATTTTGTGAGGAGGAGGGAGACGCAGGGGAGGAGAGACTTATCTAGAGAGAACAATGTATACAAAGTTGAGTGGTATAAGAGAGCTGGGGCATTTGGAAATTTGGGCAATAGCCAATGTGACTGGCGCTCAGACCCTGAGGAGGAAAATGTAATACAAGACGGGGAAGCAAAAGCAAGGTTCCTAATGGTGCATTAAAGGGGACCAGATTTTAGGGCATGATTAGAAGCTGGGAGGAATGCTGCAAGCTGGGGGAAAAATGTTCCCAGTGAACATTTAAAATCAAGATGGTTGCTGCTATCAGGGGTGGTCAAGTCCGTTCTGACCCACAGCAATCCTACCGTCCACAGAAGGAAACACTGGGTCATCCTCCCGATCATGGCTAAGCTTAAACCCATGATTGGGACACCATCTCATTAATAATGGTCTTCCTCATTTTTGCTGACTCTTTGCTTTTCCTAGTATGACGTCTTTTTTGGTGAGAAACCCAAAGTCCATTAAAGAGTGTTTCACCATCCTCACTTCTGACTGTACATCTTCTAACACAGATTTGCTCCTTCTTTTGGGAGACCACAGTAGATTCCATATTCTTCATCAACACCTCCATTCAAACGCATCAATGTTTCCATCCTCCCTAGTCGCTGTGCAGTTTTTCATGCTCCGGAGTCAGTTTAAAACATCATGGTCAAGTACACCTTACTTCTCAAGGTAGTATTTGCTTTTTAACATTTTAAGTATTTTGCAGCAGATATTCCCTATATAATCCATCCCTTATTTCCTCATGGCTGCTTATATGGGCATTGAGTGTGGATTCAAGTAAAATTAACACCTGGACAAAGTCGATATTTTCTCCATATATCAGAATACTGTTTATTGGCCCAGCTGTGAGAGTTTTTGTTTTCTTTATGTTTATAACACTACGTTGTGCTCATGATGTGCATGGAGTAAGAGGCAGCTGTGTGATCAGAACAAGGGCATACTGGATGGTTTAAAATCGGGGAAGGTGTGTGTCAGGGTTGTATCCTCTCATCAGACTTATTCAGTCAGTCTGCTGAGCAAATCATCAGGAAGCTGGATTATCTAAAGGAGGTGGCAACAGGGCTGCAGGAAGGCTTATGAACAACCTGGGATACAATGGTGACACACCCTGGCTTGCTGAAAGTGAAGAGAACTTGAAGATTAAGGGCCACAGTCTTCAGTATGCAATTCAGTATGGATTACAATTCAATGTAAAGAAAACCAAAATCCTCTTAACTAGATCAGCAGGGAACATCATAGTAAATGGAGAAAAGATTGGAGTTGGCCATTGAAATTGTTCATCTTGCTTGATTCTACAGTCAGTGTTCATGGAAGCAGCAGTCAAGAGATGAAAGGATCCACTGCACTGGGTAAACTTGCTTCCCAGACCTCTTCAAAGTGGTGACAGCAAGGATGTTACTCTAAGAACTAAGATGCACGGAACCCAAGCCATGTATTTTCATTTGCCTCACATGTGAAAAGGAGACCTGGACTAAGGAGGACCAGAGAAGAATCTAGCCATTTGAAGTATGGTGCTGGTAAAGAACATTAAAAGTACCACGGGCTGCCAAAAGAACAAGCCAAGCTGTCTTGGAAGAAGTTCAGCAAGAATGCTACTTCGAGGCAAGGAAGGTAAGACATATTATCAGGAGAGACCAGTCCCTAGAAAAAGACATCATCCTTGGTAAAGTAGCTGGGCAGTGAAAAAGAGGAAGACCTTTGGCAAAATGGACTGACACAGTGGCTTCATCAATGAACTCAACCTAAGAACAATTGTAAGGGTGACATGGGACCAGGCAATGTTTCATTCTATTATACAATGGATCGCTATGAATCGGAACCAACTGCACATCACCTAACGACAGCAGCAGCAGCAGCAGCAGCATAGGAGTAATCCTACTGAAGGCTACACACTTTGATCCCCATCAGTAACTGCTTCAAACCCTCTTGTTTTCAGCAAGTGTGGATGTGTCATCTGTGTACCACAGATTGCTAATAAGTCTTCCCTCTAATCGATATCACATTATTCTTCATAAGGACTAGCTTCTTGGGTTATTTGTTCTGCCTACAAAATGAATAAGTGTGGTGAAAGAATTCAACCTGGATGAATAGCTTTCCTGATTTTGAACCACACACTGTTTCCTTATTCTTTTTTAACAATTGCCTGTTGGTCTATTTAAAGATTCTGCATAAGCACACACAAAAAAGTGTTCTGTAAATCCCAATCTTCCCAGTGTTATTCATAATTAATTAGATACATGCAGTTGAATGCCTTTGCATTCTGAATAAAATACAGGTAAATATCTTTCTGGTATGATCTGCTTTTAGCCAAGATCCATCTGACATCAGCAATGATATCCTCATTCCATGTTCGCTTCTGAAGCCAACTTGAATTTCTGACAGTTCCATGTTGTGGAACTGCAATTGTGTGTTAATCATCTTCAGCAAATTTTTACTTTCATTTAATTTTAATGTCTAAAAACAATAGCTCACCTGGCTAAGTAATTGGGAGAGATCCATATTTGTTTACATTCCAAAGAAAGGTGATCCAACAGAATGTGGTGATCACTGCATAATAGCAGCATTCATCTACTGAAGTATCTCAATCGCCATCCCACCAGCTCATGGAGCCTTGTTTTCTGCCGATGTCTTCAGTATAACTTAGACTTCTCCCTTTAATATAGTCAGTTCTTGATTACATGATACCTCCTGAAATTATTGAACATTATTTCTTTTTGGTGCAGTTTTCCTCTATAAATTCCTCCTCCTTTTGATGCTTCTTGCATTGTTCAGTATTTTGCCTATAAAATCCTTCAATACTGAACTCAAGCCTGGAATGTATTCTTTGGTAGTTGAAGCTTGAGAAATGTTCTCCCTAGTGGTTTTCTAACTCCAGGTCTGTGCACATTTCACTGTAATATATTATCTTGTCTTCTTGAGTTGCCCTTTGAAATATTTTGTTCAGATAGTTTATGGCATTATTTCTTCCTTTTATGTTTGCTACTCTACTTTTAAGAGAAAGCTTCAGAGTCTCTTCTAACATACATTTTGTCTTTCTCCTTCTTTTCTGTCTTTCTAATGACCTTGTGATTTTTTCATGATTTTTACTGTCATCCCACAGTAAATCTGGTCATTAGTTTTCAATGCATCAAATCTACTTTTTATATGCTCTCTGAATTCAGGTAAGATATACTCCAGGTTGCATGTTGGCTCTTGTGGAATTGTTTCAACTGGAACTAGCATATAAGTAATTGGTCTTTTCCTCAGCCTTGTTCTATGGGATTGAGCTTTTCCATTGTCTCTTTCCACACATGTAGTTAATTTAATTCCTGTGTATTCAATCTAGTGACTTATACTTGCTGTTATAATGTTTAAAAATATATTTTCTCATTTATTTATTTTATATTAAAAGATCATTTTATTGGGGGCTCTTACAGCTCTTATAACAATCCATACATCAATTGTACCAAGAATATCTGTACCTATGCTGCCATCATTATTTCCTAAACATTTACTTCCTGTTGAGTCCTCAGTATTAGATCCTCTTTTATCCCACTCTCCCCCCACCCTTGTGACCCTCTTGATAAATTATAAATTATTATTATTTTCATATCTTACACTGACCGTTGTCTCCCTTCCCCCATGGTTTCTGTTGTTTGCCCCCC
>NW_022103968.1:70715063-70717903 GCF_000313985.2 Echinops telfairi
ATGGGCTTTGGGTCTCCACTCCGCACTTCCCCCATCATTCACACTGTGGTAAAGTTTTTTGTTCTGATGATGTCTTATAGAGCTCTTAACTCTTATCTGCACCAGTCCACATGATCCTGTATAGCCAGACTGATAGGCAGGACTGAGGACAGGATAGTGGAGGGTGAAGAAGCCTCAAAGAGCCAGAGGAATATTGTGTATTTCATCGGTGCTATACTGCGCCCTGGTTGACTCATCCCTTCCTTGTGACCCTTGTGTGAGGGGATGTCCAATAGGACATCTGTCTACATGATCGCACAAGCTGGTGTGCTTCTTCCATGTGGGCTTGTTGCTTCTCTGCTAGAGGGCTGCTTGTTTTACTTCAAGCCTTTAAGACCCCAGACACTGTATCTTTTTCAATGAATAAGCAAGTCATTGGTCTTGTGAAATTCGATGATGCAATCGCAGGCATTTTTCTGTCACCAAGGTCATATTTTCCAACTGCTGATCCTTCATTTCAACCATTCACAGTCTAATCACCAAGAGTTATCAGTACGTCTTGATTGTTTGTTTAGTCAATTTCAGACTGTAGCTGTTGATTTTTTTAAATCTTCATAACTTTGAATAATAGTCACAGTAACTGCTCTTTCAATGGTTCTTATCATACAGTGTTATGTTTCAAAAACGATGTTGAAATGTTTTTATAGACAATGAATGCAACACCATTTCCATGAAATTGTCATTCCTGATAGAGACCATATGATTGTCTGATTGGAAATGGCACATACCGGCATATTTAAGCTTACTACTGCTTAAGATATCAATCTTTGCGGGTTCCATTTTATTTTTTATGAATTCTGATTTTTACTGCCTATTTTGTACATTCCACTCTGATTGTTAATGGGTGTTTATACTCATTTCATCACCACTCAGTGTGAGTAGTGTCACATAAACAAATGAGGGTCCCGAAGGCTTTGCTCTATGTACATCATTAAGTTTACCTGTACTTTGAGAAGGCAGCTCTTCCCCAGACAGGTTTGAGTGTCTCCCAACCTCACGTGCTCATCTTCCAGCACTGTATGAAATAATGTTACACTGTGAATTACACAGTGTGCACTGCCTAACATTTTTAGAAGTAAATGACCGGGTCCTCTTTTCTGGTCTGTCTTACACTGTAAGCTCCACTGAAGCCTGTCCACCATTGATGACCCTGCTGGTAATTGAAATACCAATGGTATAGCTTCTAGCAACACACAAAATACCACGGTCTGACTAACAGGCAGATAAATGATGGAAACTAAGAAAGCAAACCCGCAGGCCTTTGGGAGTAGAGTTAAGTGCAATTGGATATTTAATTTCTTAAAATGAGCTAGTGTGTGATACACCAGCTCCTAATGTATTGACCTCCATTCACGGTGATGCCATTTGGGTCAAAAAAGAGCTTTACCTCTTAAGGTTCCAATTACTATAATCTTTCAAGCATCGGTCTTGAGGCCTTTCTTCTGGGCACTTCTGGTGCATTTGAACAATTACTTTTGTTGTGAGTAGCTAAGCACGTAATTATTTGCACAATACAGGTTGTAATACAGGGATATGAATACATTAAAATTGGAGTTGAACCAACAACCAACTTATAGGTAACAATATCTTACAAATGTTTGATTTTATAAATCACTTTCATAGCTGCTAAAAACCTTGACCTAACTGCTGGCATTATTCCTTGGCAAATATATGTAATCGCCTTTTAAAGAATTTTCCAATTAATTTAATAGAAGCTTTGTGACAAATAATTATTTATTTTTTATATCAGCAAATGTAACTAATGTTAACAAACTGTCTTTAATTTCCTTCGTGAAGAATGTTTGCACACACTTACATTTTATAAGATTAATTGTTTTTAGAGGTCTAATAAAATATGGCAACTTAAGAAATATGATAATGGCCATGAAATTTTATCAAAAAACTTCCCCAAAAAGGGTGGGGGTGAGTGTAAATTTATTCAGCTGAGCTGAACATTGTACATATTTCCAGAAGATATATATTATTTTATAATACTTGTGTTAAATATCTAATAAATCTGCATATGGTCTGTAAATCACGTTTAGATGCAAAAAGATCCTTCTTTTAAACTTAAGAAAAAGAAAAATTCTCTAGATCCATGTACATGGATAAGTCAAAAAATCTTGCTGCTAGAATTCCTGTTGATACATGGAGGGTTTCATTTCAAATCAAATACGTTTAAACATGTCTCTTCAGTTGATGGCTGTAGACAAGTTCTCTCAGGAATACGCTTATCTTAATTGCCTTCAAACTCAAAACCACTCCCTTTGAATGAACTCTGACCCTAGGGTGACCCTATTAGAGTAGAACTACCTCTGTGTATTTCCAAGGCTACACATGTTTACAGGAAAAAGTCTAAGTAACCAACTGGCTATTTTGAACTGTTGACCTTGTGCTTAGCACCTCAACATGTAATCCACTCTATCACCAGGGTTCTTTAGTCCCCTTTGGATGATTAAAAAAAAGTCCAATAAAAACAGTGACTTTTCAACCTTCCATCAGGAAAAAAAACCCTTAACGATTCTTATATAGAGTTCAAGGGGAGAATACTCCCAGTACTATGTTCCTAATTGGACACTTTTGCCCTGGCGGTGCAGGCTGTGCACTATAGATTACTGGGACTTTAGCTCCTGTTTGTTCAAGGCACACAACATCCTTCATAGGCAAACCCCGGAGGATTTGATGTGGAAACCCTACCAAGTGAACTGAGTTTTACCTCAAACTCACCTGCAGCAGATTCAAAGAAGTGATATATTCCCTCGGACTTATGGCTGAAATGCCCAGTGCAGTGTTCTCAACCT
>NW_022103968.1:70718520-70727128 GCF_000313985.2 Echinops telfairi
TTTATTCTAACCCCAATCGAAGAACAATTAATTCCTATGACATGACCCTGATCAATGCTCACTCTCATCAAGAGATCCCTGAAGACATGGGTGCTATAACAAGTTTTGTAAAGAAACCAGATGTTGCCCAGGTTTCAGAAAGAATAGTGTCTGAGGTCTGAAAGGCTTGTCTTCAAACAAGCACCCATCTAACTAAAGCATCACCAAAATCCATGGAAGACGCACACGAGCCTGTGTGACTGACCCAAAGGTTGTAAATAAATAAAATCCAAATCCGGAGGAGGGCACGGTCTCAGAGCTTCAATTGTGATTACTCAGTTTGCAGAAGGCTATGGATAACAGTAGAAATCCAAAATAAATTTCTGCAAGATTCCTCAAATGTATGAAACATCTGGTAAATCCCTTCTGAACATAGTTCAGGCAGCTGAATCGCCTCACTGTTGTACAGACTCAACGTAAAGTCATTACTGCAGGTGTAGTTATGTTGAAATACCTTACCATTTGACCTCCCTTTTGACTCATTTTAAAGTTGCTTCAATTTTTTAAATTTCCTACTTTTTCTTGATTGAGGTTTTTCTATGATTTGTCTAGTCATTGTTGTTGCTCTTTTATTGTGTGCTTGCTTCCTGTTTGTGTTTTATATGATTTTCTGCATCTAAAACCCAGAATAGGTAACTCTATGGAGATGCTGACTGGATTGATAATTGCCGAGTGAGAATGGGAGGCAATGGGGAGCGAACAGCAAGTAGCAGAAGAAAATGTTCTGAAATTGCATTGAAGATAGCACACATTTTCTTAATATGACTGAATGATAAAATTGTATGATATGTGAAGTATATGCTAATAAAACTATATGAGTGAGTGAGTGAATGAATGAATGAATCGATCAATCGTATTGCTTCTGAGGGGATCTATTAGGCCAGTTAAATTCAAAACTCACAAGGTCATGGTGGAATGATTTGGGAAGCTTCAAAGCTGCATTAAAGAAAAAAGACCAGAAGAGTTGCACGAGGAGTAGATATATTCCAAGAATAGGAACTAAGGGATTCCAAGAAGACCAAGTGATCTTCAATACTCAGTGACATGAAGGAAACAGAATTAATTAAAATTAAAATAAATTGATAACAATACTCACTGCCATCAAGTCAATGCCAACTCACAGGGACCCTATAGGACAGGGGAGACTGGCCCTGTGAATTTGCAAGACGGTAGCTCTTTACAAGGGGAGAAAACCCCATCTTTCTCCTGAAGAGTAGCTGGTGGTTTCAAACAGCTAACCTTGCAGATCTCAAACCATCACGTGACCACTATGCCATCAGGGTTCCTAAAACTTAAGATTGTGGATGGGAATTACATACAGATCTCACCTGCCTACATTTCATTTGGCATCTGTTTTTGTTTTTAATGTGTTTTTCTTTCTTTTCTCTGTAAAGAGAATTTGCCACTAGGTAGTAAAACTGCAACAACTTAAGTGGTCTCTTATGATATTTTCCTGTTCATTTCCCTTGTGGTGTTACCAGTACATACAATGTAATGAGGCACAGTGGTGAAGTGCCAAACCCTAGAATCAAATCACCTGGGCTCAAATGTCAGCTCTGCTGCGAGTATGCATAGAATTTTGCCCCTCAAATTGGAGTTAGAATCCTCATCTTTATACCAGTAGATGGCAACCTGTTTAGAAATAGTATTTTGTTTGTCACGTTACTGAGGGTGAACGCAATCACTCCTGAATTCTAAGGCTAGCACTGACTGAGATCATCAAGCACTAACAGGGACAGAGAGATGCCCAGGTGTAAGGATCACCAAGGAACCGAGAAAGCCTGGGGTCACACCAATGGAAATACACACCTGCTCCTAGAACTGACAGTGCGCCCCCCAGCTGTCTTTAGGCTTCAGAGCTGGTTCCAATGGGCAGTGACCCCACGAACAACAGAAAGGTAAATTCCTGCACTATCCTCACAATTGTTCCTATGTTTGAGCCCAATGTTGGGACCACTGCCAAATGACCTTGCCAGGGACTTCCTCTACAGCTAGTCCCTGAATTTGCATGAAGACTCTTGACTCATAAGAAAATAAATACCTGTTCTTCAAAGGCACCAATTTGTGGTGTTTCTGTTACAGAAGCACTGGGAAACTAAGCCTCTTGCCAGCCATGTGTCCTGAGAAGAGTCAGCTAACAGCTCTAAACCTCAATTCAGTCACTCCCAATTCTGACATGTTTATAGATGGGTTCCACTGGTGTAATTAACTATAATATTTTATCTTTAAACTGCATCCTTTTAAATTTAGCTTATAAATGGGAATTCATGCTACTGCCACAAATGGAAAATTCATCTCACTTGCCAGAGAAAGTAACCTTACACACACACACACACACACACACACACACACACACACAAATCTGTAGTATCCAAACTCTATCTTGATATCTTGATGTTGGCATATTAATGCACGTCACCGATCATTGCTTTTGTTTATTTGTTTCTAATCAATTGAAGAGGTGCGCAACCTCATGTCCACGGCATCTATCAGTCCCACCTTTCCAACAGCATGTGTTAACTTTGTATCTGGGTCGCATTTTTGGTAATTCTCTAAATGTTTCAAACTCCTTCATTAAAAAGACTAAAATATAATGTAAACATAATTTATATATATGTACTGGGAAACCAAAAGAGTCTCATGACTTGAGCTCTTGCAGTGCTCTGGAACAAAGTCCATGGTATCCCTGTACTTGTTACCCGAGAAACATGAGAGCTGTAGGCTGATTAGCAAGACTTATAGTTGTTATGATGTGCTATCAAGTCAAATCTGAAGCTCAACAACTCTAAAGACAGAGTAGAACCGCCTCTTACCTGTGCTGTAATCTCTATGGGAGCAGATGAACAAGGTTTTTCTCCCAAAGAGCTACTGGTGGGTTTCGAGAGGTGGACCAACTGAGGCATTCGCTTTCTGGTAGAGAGAACGCAGAGGGAAAAACAAACTCACAACATATGTCGGTGTCAGCTGATACTGGGTGAACCACTTAGAATCCCTTAACTTGTCCCTGGTAACATTTGCCCCTTATGATGTCATCCAGATTGCATTCTGCTGTGATTTGTGGATTTTTATGCAGAAATAAACTATACCACATGGCACCTGACAATAATTCCAATGTTCCCTTGGAAAGTGGGCTTACCATTAATTCTAACCCATTCATTTCTAACATTTCAGAGTAAGACACTGAAATTGATGAAATTTATAGGTTTGTGAACTCCCTTGGCAAGGTGCAATGTTATTATCTTATCAGTAAATGTTGGTATGATGTGCATTTGTACATGTCAGGGTTTATGGGGAAGAGCTATTAAAACTCTGCATCCTCCGTCATACCCTCATCCTCTATGTTTTTAAGCTGATAATTTATACCTTCCAATTTTGGTCCAAATATTGTTTGAACACAACAATATATGCATCCTTTAAAACACTCTAAACCAGTGGTTCTCAACCCTCATGTTGAGGTGCCCCCCAACCATAAAATTATTTTTGTTACTACTTCATAACTGTCATTTTGATCCTGTTGTGAATCATGATGTAACTCTCTGATATGCAGGATGTATTTTCATTATTAAAAATTGAACATAATCATAGCTCAATATAAAAAGACCAATCAGCATCCAGATGAAGATTACTGGGGGAGCGACACATATTTAAAGCATCTTTCTTGCTGCCCACTTTGAGCTGGGCACCATCATTACCACTTCTGTAAGTCACGAGAATTTGGTGCACTAGAACATGCACACTAACCTTGCTTTCCAAACAGAGATTTATGTTTCTAATAGGACATTGACGCATAATTTTTCCTGTTTGGGTTAGCATTCCAGAACACCCTTATCTTATTCTTTTTTTTTTTTCACCCTGATCTTACAAATTCAGATACACATGGTTTTCCTTCACCCATTACAACTGAAATATGAGGAACTGGTTGGCAGATACGGTGTTCGCTGCTCCAATAAGATGACTGGAAAGGCAAAGACCACATGCGGAAGGTGCCCTCTGTTCTTAGATCTCTAGGTAGATTTGCTCTTAGAGCTTTCGTTGTGTGCATTTTGAGTTTTATTTACTCACATACAAAGTAATCGCATTGCATGTGTAATTGAAAAGCAATGCATCGCAAACAACCCACAAACAATCCTCACAACAAACACCTCATATTATTGGTGACCACATCACAACATAGTGATTGTACACTTGCACGGAGGGGGTTAGGTTCATGTTAATTCCTCTCCTTCCTGTCACATTTGCTTTAGCAAAATTCGATGATGTTATCTAGTCTGGAAACTTCTGGGAGAAGTCAATTTAGAATGCTAAATTTAACTACAAATAACCAATAAACAATGGGAGTTTGGGCCTTGTGGACTAAGCCCAAGACAAAAACTACAACTGCTTTACATATATCTAAGAAAATGTATTATTCCATTGCAAAGCATTCATTCATTTTAGATGGGCATTCGCCTGACAACTGTCTGCAAGGAGAAAGAGGCTTCCTGGGAATGAGAAGCCGGGCTGGGAGCCTGAGTGCTGAGGGCTAGGGCACGTGTGTGCAGAAAGCATAGCAAGTACTCCAACTATCTCACCTCCATGGGCTGACAAGGCCCTGGATCACTCAACAGACAAGCAGCAATCTCTCAGGGCAAAGGGAATTCATGCTGCCGTATCTTGAGCACCACTATTAACATACTTGTCATCACTAAACAGAGTTTGAGATAAAAAGGGGACTCCAGAGAGAAATGAGTGACGCAGACGGCCTGGCCAAATGGGATCAAGTGGCAACAAACTATTCTGGCTTCTGGTCAGTGAACAAGGGCTCATGGTAGGCAAATAATCGGGTTGACTGAACTTCCTCAAAAATCACATATGCGAAGTTGATCTATGAGTCCAGCTTAAGTAGGCTGACTTCCCAAACTTTACTAAAATAAATGAGCGACACCTTTCTCCAGTGATTTGGAGTTAGTAATCTGAAAATAATTGCATTAACTTGAAAAGGCAGGGGACGCCAAGTTATTAGATATTTCTAAAGTGGCAAAGAGCAATGCTTATATACAGATAATCCACTTTCTTCCATGACATGTAAAGCAAGGGATTCGGAGTCAACTGGTGTGGGTTCTAATCCCGGTCCTGTCACTGGACACATCAGCTAGGACGCACAAAGTTCAGCTTTCTTCGCTGTAAAATGAAATGATCATATTTCAGTTCTAAACCTGAGTGTTGTGACACATTCATGAAAGCAACCAAATATTAAGTCCACAAAATTAACACACTGAAATGCTGGTGCTTCATATATGTATTGACTAAAATAATCTTCAATCTAATAAAATGGAGGTTCGATGATCATTCCAACTTTATACTTGGGGAACACAAAGGCTCAGAAAGGTTGAACAACTTGCCTAAAGCTAATCGAGGTGGGACTCAGAAGCCATGTGATCTGCATTCTGAACCTGTGCTCTTATGCCTCTCAATAGTGGTTAACCTGAAAGTTGCAGCCAATCAACTGGCTAATTGACTGAAGTGAGGAGATATGAGACAAAATAAAAAGGTAGTTCCCACGTGCATTTCAACATGCTAATTTAGTGAAAGACAGTGATAGAGCCACATAGCAGAACCTGGGCCTGTGTCTCAAAAATGAACGTTGCCCACCAGTAAGCCAGAAGAGAGGTGGAGGTCCACTGATCAGAGAACATGGGCAGTTTTGTGCACCTTAGTGATCAAATCTATCATTCCTTGGAGATTTGAGAAAGAATACCTCCATTTACTTGTCCTCAAAACCCTGCTTTCCAGCAATAACAGTCTCTGGGCCACCCAGGGCTGGAGGATCCTGACCGACTTTTCTCTTTCAGTTCCCTGGGGAGTCCCCTGTTCACTGTCAAGTCCAGATCGCCAAAACTGATTATCCCAATTACTCCCTTGGCTAGGACACCACACTCCAGCAGTTTCTTTTCCAAGTTGAATTAAGCAATCTCTTGCTCCAGATGCTAACAGCTCCATTCTCCTGATAGCAGCCAGCCCCAGAGGCACCCGTGTGACTCCTGCTGCCACCACAGGATGTGTCTGGTGTGTGCAAAGCTCCAGCACACTTAGACTGAGTCAGCAATATTCTGATTATCAGCAGGCATCTGGAACACAAGTAGGTTTCCCTATTCCAACAGACCCTATACCTACACTTATGTGAACAGAAAGTGATCAAAGATCCACTAGCTGTCTGTGTATGGGGCATATACAAAGGTCTAACAGCCACGCTTTGGTTCACATCACCAATTTTCCGAGAGTCTCTCTTAAGGAAATATTGGGGCTCCTTTGCAGTGAAATAGGACTACAGGTGATCCATTGACCCAAAAAGGCACATAAGAGAAATCGGTCACAAAAGGTTACAAACTGCTGATACATTTACTTGCCATACTTGCAAGACCAAACGACAGTGATAGCAAGTTGGTTGCCTAGAACCCTGGCTGGAGGGGGAGAAGGCTCTGGGGTCATAAAACAGTTCTGCGTCCTGATTATGCTTATAGTTAGATGCATTTATATTTAATGCTGCAAGTGATAGAACTACAATCCCAAAGAGGTCAATTTATGATTTATTTTTTTAGAAATACAATTTTTAAAGGCCTATGAGATATTTCTCTAGAAAATTCCAATGTTAGGCTGGGGTGTCCAGTTTCTCCCTTATAGAAAGCCACGCCCCTAAGGAGGTATCATCAGAGTGTAACCTGATTGACAGATTGGACTCTACCCCAACACTTGCATACAAATTCAGGTTGATACAAAACTCAAACTAGCACAATTACTATTCTCACTTTGAAAAATTGATATTTAAGGTTGAATTGCATCTCCCAAAATGATATGTTGAAATTCCAAGCCCTGGTATCCGTGAATATGACATTGATGGACAATCGGGTCTTTGACAATGTCAGCAGTCACTTTGGAGGCCACACTGGATTGGCCAGGCCCTCTGGGAGGAGAAACACGGAGACAGGCAGGAAAGACGGCCGGCCACAGGAAGACAAAGCTAAAAGCCCAAACCCCAGACTTACCAGCAACTGAGAAACTTTGGGGAAAGCAGGGGCTGGCCAATCTATTGATTCTAACGTCCACTACTTTGAGACAATCCCTGTTCTTACAAACTACTCCATTTGTTGTGTTCTGCGTTAGTGTTCAAATAAAACTGCATCACACTTAGAATACTATCAATTGCTTAATAGGATTTAAAGTAATCACAGTTTGAGTAAAACTCTTAAAATAAAAACTACATATAGCATGTAAAAGAGTGATAGTACTTGGAGAAAGAAGTAAAATTTGGTTTTACAACCTTCCATTCTGAGGCTCGTCCCTGTTTCTGTCCAGGTCCCACCGTGATTTTTGAGAGAGCCACTGTCCTTTCAGACTTCATTCTCTCCTATGTATTTCATCCCGTACAACTACTGAAATTCTCAGATACATCATTGAGAAGTAATCGATTTCCTTCAACAAGCAAACAAAGAGGCCGATTTGTCCTTTAAAACCAAAAGTACAAAGTCCCCAACAACAACTGATGGGGTTCTAGTCCTCTAGACAATGCGACTGTCTGACAGCCCTGCCGATACCTCCAAGAGAAAAAACTCATAGTGACGTCACTTTCGAAAGGCCAAAACAAAGCCTAGGGCCATCGAGTCTACTTGTCGCGTTTTTATGCCAGAGAGCAGCTGGAGGGTTTGGATCCCTGACCTTCTGGTTAACAGTCCAGTACTTTAGCCACGGAGCTACCAGGGATCCTTTTTCGAAAAGCAAGGGGCAGACATACATACCAATTACTTTTTAAGGTGAGGAAAATCAGTGTCATTGCCTGCTTGACTAAGCCCTGCTCTGTGCAATGGGGAAAATGAACTATTTTGAAAGACGGTACATATATGTGGTTAGTGTTTCCTGAAGCTGACTAATGGTGAGAGTAGGGAAAAGGCCTGGACGTTCACTGCAGAGATGTTCTGCAGCATGTAATGCTGTCTGAGGGACATCTTCACTTAGTACCCTCAGGTACTTCTTGTGGAAGCCAGCGATCACCCCACACCACACTCACTCTACACCACGACTGCCCCTACCTCTTTTCTCCGTGAACTTAGCAATAATTCCTATGAGTAACTTAATTGAAATAACTTCTAGAAATGTGTTCGCTATATGTCAGCTTTATTTTTAGAGGTTTTAATAAAAAGTCCCTGCATTCCACCTGCTGAGATTTCCTGTAATAAAAGATTTCCTGTAATAAAACTGTTTTGATAAGGTATCACTTAACCCAAACCTTTAAATGGGAAAAAATGGTGGCAGCTCATAACCCAACCCTCACACAAAACTCCAGGGATGATGCAGCAAAGGCACCATCTCAATATAGAGAAAAAAAGGTGGGGGGGGGGGGGGGGAGAAAGGAAAAGAAACTTGCATTCCAGAAATTACCTAATAAATCAGTTGAGGTAGGCTACATTTTTAAGCCCAGAAAACCCTTAAAGAATCATTGATGAAGAAAGATAATACACAAATTGAGAGAAGTAAGCACAGCATGATGAAAGCAAAGGAAGACACTGGGAGAGGGGCAGGCAACAATAAAAGGCAA
>NW_022103968.1:70729485-70730413 GCF_000313985.2 Echinops telfairi
GGCACCAGCAGCTGAAGTCTTAAAGCTTTCAAGAAGCCATCAAATATAACTATTGGTCTCTTCTCATCCAGAGAAAAAAAGAGGAGAGAAAATCAAAGAGCCATGGAAACAATTAATCCAAAGAACTAATGGACCACATGACTTACAACCTCCACAAGCCTGAAGCCAGTACTGGATGGTACCTAGCTACCACCACCAACGATTCTGACCAGGATCACAATGAAAGTTACCAGATAGTGTGAGAGAAAAATGTGGAACAAAATTCAAAATGAAAAACAAGACTAAATTTACTGGTCTAATAGAAACTGGTGAACCCCTAAGACGATGGTCTTTATGTTGACTTTGAACTCAGAACTAAAGGTACACCTGAAGACTATAGGCAAACGATAGGCAGGTGAACAGTAGCACCCACGAACAAAGTGTTCCTTAAAACATTCCATTGTTAGGCTGCTTAGATGCTGTCAAATGGGCTCTGACTCATAGGGACCCTGTGCAGAACAGAATGAAACACTGCTTGGTTTTGTGCGAGTCTCACAGCTATTAAAACTCACTGCCATCGAGTCAATTCTGACTCATAATGACCCTATAGGACAGGGTAGAGCTTCCCATTTAGGGTCCAAGACTAACTCTTCATGGAAATAGAAGTCTCTCCCATGGTGCTAGCTGGGGGTTTTGAAATGCTAACCCAACGCTAGAAGCCCAGCCCATAACCACTAGGCCACTTCACAACCACAGAAGACCTAAAGGGGAGCGCTTGTCCCAAAGCAAAATTCAGAAGGCAAGAAGTGGCAAGAAATTTGGACAAATGGACATGGGGAACTCAGAGTGGAAAGGTTGGCATGCAGAGGGTTGTTGAATGGGAAACTGATGTGCTTCATAAACATTCACCTAGTGACAATAAAGTGTTTTTAAATGTTCTTGTAAAATC
>NW_022103968.1:70730806-70757094 GCF_000313985.2 Echinops telfairi
TCATCTCTGAGTCATGGCAACCTTACGCATAACAAATTAGAATGTTTCCATCTTCAATGACTATTGGTGTGTTTGAGTTCACTGTTGTGACTTTGTTGTCAACCCATCTCATTGAGGATTTCCTTCATTTCCAATACTTATCTCACAGTTTCTTGTACTATAATGGTTGTGTGTTGCTGTGACGTTAAAAGCTATGCCACTGGTTTTCAAATACAATGGTGGTCAGGTTCTGTGGAGCTTACAGAATAAGCCAGCTTGGGAAGGAATGCCTGGTTGATTTTCAAAAAATCAACCAATGAAAACCCTTTGACTTGCTTACTTTAAAAAGTACCATCAGTAAAACGCTACAAATGATGAAATACAGGCTCCAATACAAATAAGCATTGCTTGATAGCCACACCACACTCCATTGTGTGATTTGGACATTGTGGGAACACCCTATTATAACCTTATGGAAGCCTGCTTCTGATCATCATTGCTGCTGCTGGAGTTGCTTGTGAAGGCTAGAGGAATGGGTGTCAGGAAGGAGAGCGTAAGGAGGGTGTAGGGCACTCCCAACCCTGCTTGCCATTCTGCCTGCCTGAACAGCAGGAACAGCCTGCGTCAGCAGTTCCTGCCGCTTCCACCCACCTCCCCCCAGGGAGCTACATCCAGAAGCATGTCCTCCAGCTTATCTGTGCATATCTCACCTATGGTTCAGTGATGCGAAGATCTGATCACTATGAATGGAGATGGACTCAATGGCAATGGGAATAAATAAAGGAGAGCTGATTTCCTTAAAAGGAAAAACAACACCTTATGGAGTCATGGATGTCTAGGTAGTAGGCAGACACTGCCCAAACAGATGTTAAGGGACACATACTAGCCCATTAAATAAATTCTCTCTCATAAATTGTCAGAATAACAATCACTAAGAATGTACAATTGAACACCCCAGTCTTGCTCTTCCCATAATACTTTAACACCACAAAAACAAATTCAAGGCTCTAGGAAGGATGTCCAACTGACAACTTTAAAAATTAAAGAAGAAATGAAAGTTTAAAATTATCTTCAAAGAATTCCTTAAGTAACATAACTCTCTATGCAGCAGCAGGCTCAGATTAAAGATCTCAGAAAAGAATGTGATTTCTAGAAATATGATCCTTTTCCCTCCCCTGGGCAAGGGCAGTCGAGACAGAAAGCCTGTCACACTGAGAACCTGTCAGGGCCAGAGAGAACGACTGTCAAGCCCAATGCCTAAGAATGTCTCTTGGGCCCAAGATTCGGGCATTTCAATTTTGAGATTGGTTCAAATAGAATGAGCATTAGAATTGATGCATAGTGAGTGGTGTATTTCATTTGTTTGTCCATTCAATAATTACTTATAGCATACTTTCTAAGTGTTAAGGATTGTCAGAGGTGCTGAGAATAAGAGGAGGTCCACATTTGATCGCGTTCAGAGTCCTGCCCGGCATCTGCTCTACTCTGTCTTGATTGCTGGGGCTAGCCCCTACAAGCTATGCTTCTTTGGTTCAATTGGCTCATTGATGGACTCAGCCAATGAGAGAAGTGATAGAGATCTAGAGGGTAATCAGAGAAAGGAAAGAGCTACAGATTGATCTTCCTTTCCTTTTGACCCACTATTCTCTATTTTTATCCCCCCTTTTCTCCCATCTCCTTCTTTTCCCCTCCCTCTCAGGCAAGCCTCCAGCAGCAACCAAGTCTCCTCTTCACACTGACAGGCCACCTTCTTTTGTTCTTCCAGGCCCAGTGCTTATCCCAGTTCTCCTCTCTTGCTAATCCCAGGGATCCCTGTAAGTGCTCTGTTTGGCCTCTGTGATTCTCCTATACTGGATGAATTCGTTTCCCATATTAAAGCCCTTCTCTTGAGCTGCACCTTTCCCTAACCAGTCTCTGACTGACACAGGTATTCAGTTTGACCATATCTCTATGCAGCTAGAACTCACATCCTAATGGGGAGAGAAACAATGAGCCAAAGGTCAAATAAAGGAATATATAATAGCTCCAGGTTGTGTTAAAGATTGTGAAGGGGGAACTGATTACAAGGATCTACATATAATCTCCTCCCTGGGGAACGGACAACAGAAAAGTGGGTGAAGGGAGACGTCGGACAGTATAAGATATGAAAAAATGATAATAATTTATAAATTATCAAGGATTCATGAGGGAGGGGTAGTGGGAAGGGAGGGAGAAAATGAGGAGCTGATGCCAGGGGCTTAAGTGGAGAGCAAATGTTTTGAGAACGGTGAGGGCAATGAATGTACAAATGTGCTTTGCACAATTGATGTGTGTATGGACTACACAAGTCATGGGGCGGGCATGGTTGTTTTTAGGTGCCATTGAGATGGTTCCAACGCGTAGTGACCCTGTGTACAACAGAAGGAAGCACGGTGCAGCGCCGTGGGCAAGGGTGAGAGGGTTGTGAAGTAAAATTAGAGATGCAGTCAGAGGTCAGATCACATTGGCCCTGAAGAGCCTTAATAAAGCATGTAGAGATAGTTTCCGATACATTGAGAAGGCTCTGGGAGTTAAAGGTGAGCTTTAATTATATTTTAAAGGCTCACTTTGGCCAATGTACAATCATGTAAACAGTTCATGTGCTAGCTGATAACCAAGAGGTTTGTGGTCCAAGTGCACTCAGAGATGCCTCGGAAGAAAGATTTGGTGACCTATTTTCCAAAACCATCCATTGAAGTTCCTATGTAGTGCCATCCATTTTTGCTTCTAAGTCTATAACTAAACATAAGAACCAGTGAGTCCCAAAAGGTGAAGTACAAAGTCAGATCCATAAGAAGGCAAGTTACAATTTAAAAGAATTGCTTGATTTTTAAAATATATACAAACAGAAACCCGAGGAGGATTTGTGGAAATGGCTCCTATGGAATAATGGTGCAAAGAACATTCATTCTCATCCGTTTCAGTTTGATATAGACTGATAAGAAGGAAAGTGCTGGTGGCGTAGTGGATTTTGAATTCGGCTGCTAACCACAATGTCGGGAGTTTGAACATACTAGCTCCGCTCTGCCAGGAAAAGATGAGATTTTCTTCTCCCATAAAAATTTACAGCCTCCCAAACGCAAAGGAGCTGTTCTATGTGTCCTATAGGTTTGCTATGTATCAGAATCTACTCAATGTGGCGAGTTTTGGTAACTTTTGGAAGCAAACATAGATTTTTCATTCAATGTTTCAACTCAGGGAGTTAGAAAGGATCTTAATTGTTGGTTGACTGTGAAGTGCAGATGAAAAGATGGCCTACTAAATGAAGTCTAACTGTTTTGGTCTACTGTAAAAGATATCTGAAGGTTTAGGAAAATTGGAATGTTAGGGCAGATTGATCATGTTGGACCTACAAGACCCACTCAGGTCCACAGTTCTACTCTGATACACAAAAGAGTATACACCATATAATTAAACTACCTTGAGAGTAACTGGTTTGGTTTTTTGGTTATGGACAATGTACAGGGTATTTTCCATAATAACATAGCTTCTTAACTCCCTCCCCCAATTACTGCCTTGTCCATCACATGATCTTGAAAAGCTAATAGGGAAATGAACTCCCTTTAATCTATCTACACAAGGAGAGAAAGAAAGGATTATCCACAGCTCCAAAAAAAAAAAAGAATGCTTCTGGAGGGAAACACCGCACCTTAGTTCCCTTGATAAGTTGCTCTGAGACCAAAGGAGAGAAGAGAGCGAGAAATGCTCGTGTGCAAAGGAGCTCTGTCCTGGTGCCCACCTGGCCTTGCCAGTCCTTCTGGATGGTTCCTGGTGGGAAAACCAACACACACCCACACAGCCTTGTATTCAGGGTCCATCAGACTCTTATGTCGGGTCACTGGGAGTTGGATAAGCACTTTCGGAAATCTCCCACCTAGGCCCTGGTGCTATCAGAGTGCTGCTAGATCCCATGTTTCCATTCTCTCCCAGCTTTTTCTCTGCTGTACTAGCCAGCCTCTTTCTCATTGCCCTTAAGTGACAAATGCATGCTGCCGAGGAAGGCTGAGGTAAAGGAGAAAATAGACTGCAGTTCCCATCTTGCATCTTCCCCCAAATGCTACTAATCTCGCATTAAAGTTATCTGCTCCTTTAATCAGAATTCCATTAAGAAATTTTTGCTAGGTTTCTGTACATCATTTTCTTTAATGAAGCATGAATCTATTTCATAAACAATAGCTGTGTAGCAGTCAAGCACCCCAGCTCCAGCCAGCACTCAATAGTCAAGTTAGAACTGCTCTCTAGTCGATTCCTCTGAGAATAGCCTGACACAACTGTCTTCAAATGAAAGTATCAAGATGGTCTAGGTCCAGCAACTTAGAAAGAAAAGAAACTCTGGTTTTTGCAAAATGCCCTGGTGCTATGTCTTTGGCATTTGACACCATCTCAGAATAGAATTCTTAGAGCATAGCCTTTTGACTGAACATGGCCACTCTGGATTCTGGACTGCAGTGGTTACCAAGTGTGGGGATTTGGCATCCTGTCCTAAGCCCCACATGGTGTGTTAATTCCTAGAAGGCTGACATGGTCAGAGATAAGGCTCTGATGAGATTACTTTGGCGTTGGCAGGAAGTGACAGGTCAGAGCCTGCTGCTACGACTCCCTCAAAATATCTGTGGACACACACATCTTTGGCAGGGAATATGGCAAAAGTGATCCCAGTTTAAATGCACATAACCTGGCACCCAATGATGCCATTCTTAGAGACTTACCCTACATATACACGTGGACATGTGTGAAAAGATAAATGTCAGAAGGCCTTTACTGCTACGTTATTTGTTACAACAAAAGATTAGAAACGACCCCCAGGTCTATTCATAAAGAGCCGGAGATACATATATGCCAGTACAGCAATGCAATGGAAAACTATGTAGCTGTTAAAAAGGACAGGTATAGTGATCCTAATATGAACAGATTACAAAGATATATAGTCAACCAAAATTGAGTATCATTTGAATCTATAAGTGAAATTTAACTACACACATAACATATTCATGCCTTAGAAAGTACATGGAAAATGGAAATTAGAACATAGTGGAAATTTTCCACAAAGTTTTCAAAGTATCCTTGTATATATATATTAGTATATATGCTTCTAATTGCTTGAATTCTCTTCTGGAAAAATACACAAGATGCAACATAGGGAATCCAGGACAGATAAACCCCTCAGGATCAATAATGAGAAAAGTGATACCAGGAGGGGAAGGGGAAGGATGGGGGAAAAAGGGGAACCGATCACAATGATCAACATATTACCCCCTCCCAGGGGGACAGACAACAGAAAAGTGGGTGAAGGGAAGCAGCGATGGGTATAAGACATGAAAAAATTAATAACATAAATTATCAAGGGTTCATGAGGGAGGGAGAGGGAGGGATGCACTGATATCAAGGGCTCAAGTAGAAAGAAAAATGTTTTGAAAATGATGACGACAATATATGTACAGATGTGCTTGACACAATGGATGGATGGATGGATTGTGATAAGTGCTGTAAGAGGCCCCAGTAAAATGATTTGGGGAAAAAAGATACACCAGAAAGTGGTAATGATGGTAAGTTTTCACTCGGGGAAGGGGAAATAGAATAGGAAGGGGAACTAGAAGGAGACAATAAAAACTAAGAATGAAGAGACAGTTTTAATAATATACTCTTTCATATATTTCAAATACTTTTGCAAGTACATATATTACCTCTTAAAATAATTTTATAAGTATAAATTAAATGTTCCCTAAGCTTGTGGCAAATAAAACAGAGAACTCAGTACTGGAAGTGTGGTAGGTAGAATTATTATGTCCACTGATGTCCATATCCTCTCTCATATTGTATGAATATGTTATATTTCCTGAAAAAATTAATTTTGTTAATGTAATTAAATTAAGAATCGGGGGATGTAGAGATTACCATGAAATATCTGAGTTGGTCCCATGTCCCTGTAAGAGTGGGTCCCATGTCCCTGTAAGAGGGACAGAAGCAGAGAGTGGAGTCATGAGGAAGGAGCCAGGAGAATACAGGCAGCTTTCGGAAGCTAGGAAAGACAAAGGAACAAACATGCCTTCTCTGGAGTCTCCCAAAGGAACGAGCCCTGTTCCCATCTTAATTTAAGCCTAGTGAGGCTGATTTTGAATTTCTGACTTCCAAAATTATGTCCTGTTGTAAGTCACTACTTTATTACCATAGTTTGTTATAGCAGCAATAGGACACTAATACAGAAGTATGTACAACTTTTTAAAGAGTCTCATTAATACAATCGAAGGGGAAAAAAAAACCCATCTTGGCCCCCAAAGTCTGACAGCTCATCAGCTCTGCCTGCTCATTCTGCTAGAGATGTAACAGGTTTTGTAATTGATATCAATTACAGGAAAGTCTGAGGGATGATGAACATTTCCCTTTGTCGGTCTAGTGGTAGCAGACTCCTGGATGGAGCTGCCTGCCATTCGTAGTCACACACTAGAGCGAACTCAGTATCCATTTGGCCTGATCATTAGTCTCCGAGGAGAGCAAAGTCTCCACCCTAAAATACAATCAAACTGGTGACAGAACAACATGAAAGAAACAGATGGAAGGTCCTACCTGCCAAATTGCTCAATGGAGATGACAGCACTGAAAAGGAATGTATAAAGGGCTAACGTGGCAAGGAATAAAGGAAACTAAAAAAGCTTCCTTCTAAAGCTTTGGAAAAGACTATGATGAATCTGAACTTTCCCATGCTTTTGAACCATTGACCTAGTAAGTTCAGAATATCCATGAGGATGTTGGTTTATTCTGTTGTTCTAGAAGCTAAGGCACTAGGCACTGAGACTGTAGTCCCCATGAATAAGGCTTTGCTGAGAGGCAAAAAGGTGAGGTATATGATTTTAGTCTTGTTCTGGCATCCCAAGAATTTCACAACCAGGACATAAATCTATTGTCCCTTAACCCAATAATACAGCCCCAAACAGAGGCCCTATCACAGCCAACATTGTGCAGGTTGGAACCCAACCATTTATCTTAAACTGCATTTAATCTATAGGACATTATTGCTAAAATCCTTGGCCATCTTATGTGTAAGATCATTGAAAATATAATAGTAGCAAGAATCTCTATAGAAACTTCACAACTATTTTCCTTTTTTGTTTGGGGCACACAAGCCTTTATCAGTTTCTTTCATTCAAACAATAACTTTATCCTCGCTCCAAAGTTATCTTGCATGGTGTACAGAGTGGCTTCAGGGATTAAATAACCAGTTGGATTATCTCATTCAATCAAAGGATATTAGCATCAGGACTCATTTGGTAGACTGGAATGCACTATACATGTTCTGATATGAAGTTAGTAAAACTCAAAATACATAAATAATGAATTTGTCTGGGCTGTAAGGCAGCTGGGGTAAAGTAGACTGCCTCTACCTAGAAGAAAAAAAGGATAAAAACCTAAAATACACTGTCTTCTTCAGCAAAGTTACATCTGCCTTCCATTCACCCCTCTATATTCCCAAAATGTAAACACCCCCCTGACTTGGAGAACAGAAGAATCAGTTCCAAGGGACCTGTGCATGGATTGACCCTCAAATGAGCGCAATGAGCACGAAACACCAAACGGTGCTGACAACCCTCAGTGTAGAAACCAACATACATCCCAAGGACTTTTCAAATCAGGTCCTTGAAATTGTCCCCAAGAAGTTTGCAACCTATGCTCCTGTTTTCTAACCAGATTCATGAACTTTTGCCTAAGAATTCAATAATAATCATAACTCAGTTTATGTTTCTGAAACAAAGGTCAACAAAGAGGACGATGTGATTCTGAATGTCCCTTTCAGAATCAGGATGTGGTAAGAGGGCCTCGCCAAACCATCTGAAACCGTCAGTCCTTTTAAAACAGGTACTTGGGCTTCACAACAGAATTCATAGTGAGGGAGAAGAGACCTAACTGAAAAATGTCCCTAGATGAATGGTAAGCCAAATTGAGCTGAAGTCGAAGTAGGTCAGTTGACCTCTCAAAGGGTTCCTCCTTTGCGTTTCCCTGCCACCCCCTCCTACTAGAAATCAAGTCTAGAAGGGCATGGCTCCTGTATGTACGACGCTCTTTCCAGTGCTCACCCAGGGGCCAAGGACCCTCACATCCCAAGTCAGGATGATCCTAGAGAATGATGTCTAGCGAGGTCTTCACTGCAGACAGGAGGAGTTCAGTGACGTGAGCAGAGAGTATACATTGTCTGCAGCCCCCAAGAAATAATTGCATCCCAGAACACCAGAAGAGCCTCCCTGCTAAATAAATAACAAGGCTTGGGAGCAACTGATTCTAGGGCTGTTATTGTTTCCTTTTATGTGTTTTCACCAGAGCTGGTTCCAAGGCCGCCGCAGTTTTTTGCATAGGCAAGCTAAATAGATCTCTTAAGATGCACTTACAGAGCCAGGAGACAATTCCATTTCTGTATACTAGGATGGGATGATTTGGGGAATGTGATGGATGTAGAGTTAAAAACCACACCCTCTATGACTTACTGCAGCTACTGATTCTCCCTCTTTAAAGTTTAATCTTTTGATTAATTGCTATTGAGTCAGTTCTGACTCATAGTGACTCTGTGAGCAACAGACATAAATTGATTATATACCGCCCCATCTAAAATCCTATCTTTCCAATAGCAATTTTCAGTGTCTTAAGAAGATCAAAGCTCTCACACCTAGACCAGTAAGTAACATCATGTAAACAAAGAAAAGATTGAAGTTGCCAAGGATTTCATCTTGCTTGGATCCACAATCAATGCTCATGGAAGCAGAAGTCAAGAGATCAAATGCCCCCCCCCCCCATGACACTGGGTAAATCTGCCCCACCAGACCTCTTTATATTGTTGGATCTTACTTTGAGGACTAAGGTGTACTTGACCCAAGCTATGGCATTTTAATCACCTCATATGCATGTGAAAGTTGGATACTGAATATGGAAGGCTAAAAAAGAATTGATGTATTTGAATTATGGTGGTAGTGAAGACTATTGAAGGACCATGGAGGGTGAAAAGAACAAATATCTGTCTTGGAAGAAGTACAGCCAGAATACTCCTTAGAGGCAAGGACGGTGAGACTATGTCTCATGTATTCTGGACATGTCAGGAAAGACCAGTCCCTGGAGAAGGCCATCACTCTTGGTAAAGTAAAGGAGCCGAGAAAGGAGAAAGGCCCCTAACAAGATGAGTCAACACAGTAGCTGCAACAATGGGCTCAAACATGTGCACAATCTTGAGGACTGCACGGAATCAGGCAATGTTCAGTTCTGGTGTACATATGGGTAGCCACGAGTCAGCACCTACCAACAAGAAGAAGAGTATTGCTGCCTTGATGGCTCAAATAAATAGCATCGAGGATCTTGTTCACCAGGCCAGAATCTGGATTTCTCATTTGTCCCGTGCCCTCAGCTGCAAACCCCCCTGGCTTTTCTCCAGCTTGTCTCAAAATGTCATTTCACATTCTACCACCCACTCAAAAAACGTTTGTCTTCTCTGAGAAGTCAGTGTAACCACTAAGCTTGGGAAATGAGTTTAAGTTGTTTTTGTACTTTCCATAACTCAGGCTGTTCTGGAATGCTATGCCTAAGAAAGTAAGCCTGTATTCACATCGAGGAGATTGAGAAAAAAGGGGAAAATTAAATAAGATTGGGTTTAAGAATTTCAAAAGCAGTTCCTTTCAGCAGTTTCTGGTCAACTCACCTCCCCCTCTTCCCAGTCCCCAGGACTGTTGGGAGTAAACTGGCATGAAAAAGAGCAGACTTTCCTTCTGAAGGAACAGAGCCCAGGTCCCAGAGTGAAAATGACCTCAAAGTCATTCTCTAACCCCCTGACAATAAACAGACCCACTACAATGTTTGCTCAAGAAGCTATACCCAGAAGGGATCATTTGGGGGTGCTGGGAATATATCAAACTTAGATTTAGGTAGTAGTGGAACAACTCAGGGATTTACTAATAATTTATATGTTTAACCAGTGCCCATTGCATGATTCTGACTCACAATGACCCCATATGCATAGCACACTGTACTCCATAGGAATTGTAAGGTTGTGACCTTTTAGAAATGATTGCCAGACCTTTGTTCTCAGGCACCTCTGAGTGGGATCAAACCACCAACCTTTCAGTTAATAATCAAGGGCAGGGCTGGTTGCATTACCCAGGGATTCCAAATGTACTCGCAAAATAACGAGGGTTTTTTTTAGTTTTATTGGCAAAAAATCTACATATCATGTAATTCAATAGTTCAGTCATATCAAGAACTGTATAACCATTACCACAATCAATTTTAGAATATTTTCTTCTTTCTTGTACTCATTGTTTTTTTTTTAAATCATTTTTAAAGACTTGAAGGTAAACAAGCGGCCATCTAGCTCAGAAGTAACAAAGCTCACATGGAAGAAGCACACCAGCCTGTGTGATCACGAGGTGTCGAAGAGATCCGGTATCAGGCATCAAAGAACAAAAAATTATATCATCGTGTGCTCACCTTCCCAATATGATTGCTGAAGATAAATGGGTGCATAAGCAAATGTGGTGAAGAAAGCTGATGGTGCCTGGCTATCAAAAGAGATCGCATCTGGAGTCTTAAAGGCTTGACGGTAAAATAACAAGTTTTATGGCATATAAATTATATCTCAGTAAAGCTGTTAAAAGTAGCAGCAATAGAAATGCTGCTGCCACCACCATGCATGACCAGAGAAGGGAGTTAATTAACAGAGAGTGGTGTTAAGCCCTCTGCTTTGAGCCCAGTGCTCTTTCTCATATCTGTCAAATAGGGGCTACTCTCCCTGGAGAAAGACTCCCCAAGTTCACTCTGAGCCTTTATAGAACTACAAAAAGCAATTCGTTGAAAAGGTAAAGCCATTTGGCTCAAAACCTAGTGAATTTCATCCCCGCTCATTCCTTCAGCCTAGCCCCCTTGTGCAGGACACAACTGAAGCAGCTGTACATGACACCCTGTGTTCGGCTGGATTATCTAGAGAAACAAAATCAGTGACACTCATCTAAGAAGGAACTTTATATAGAATAATTTTTTATCAAGAAGGTATTCCAGCACAGATCAACCCTAGTCCATGGGCCCAATCCTCAGGTAGATACCATAGAGAGATGAAGTAGAAAGATTACAGGCCAGTGGAGACAGTCTCAAGATCCAAGGTCAGTAGGAACATGGTAGGGCTCTGACAGCTCCCAGGGTTGACAGCCTACCTGGAGCCACTCCTGGAGGCAGACACAGAATCTAAGCAAGGAGGAAGGTAAAGAGCATGGCAGAGAAAATTTCCCAGTGTCTCTCTTTTTAAAACAGACCACACCTCCAAGGAGGTATCATCAGGCTAACTGGTAGGTTGTACTCCATCCCAACTTTCACACAGGTTCAAGTTGACATGAAACATAACTACAACAGAGGATGAGATTTCAGTTCCATTGAAGGGAAAGCCACCTGGGCCATGTCGAAGGGAAGAATCAAGAGAAAATTCTACCACGGGTCTCACTACACTTTCTAGAATATCTCCGGAAAACAAACCTCCAATTCCAATTACATCACTACGTAGCTCTGTAGCTTTGTGTAGATTATTTTACCTCAACTCCTTTCCCTATAAAATAAGGATGGTGGCAGCACCACTTTTTTCATATGATTATTATAGGATTAGAGTCAATTTATGTAAAGAATTGTCTTAATGCGTTGCTAGCCAATTGCAATAAGCATAATTTCTAATCACTCATAATGATACTGAAATTCAGCTATATCTTACTATTGTGCATATTTTAATATGTGTTTATTTTTAAAAATTATTTTATTGGGGCTCTTACAGCTCTTATAACATTCCATACATCAATTTGTATCAAGAATATTTGTACATATATTGCTATCATCATTTTCTAAACATTTTCTTTCTATTTGAGCCCTTGGCATCAGCTCCTCTTTTTTCCTTCCTTCCTCCTCTGGTGACCTCTTGATAAATTATAAATTATTATTGCTTTCATATCCTACATTGACCATTGTCTCCCTTCACCCACGTTTCTGTTGGTCATCCTGCGGGGGGTGGGGTTAGAGGGAATTATGTGTCCATTATTGCAGTCGGTTCCCCTTTCCTTCCTTTCTCTCCCCAACATCTCCTTCCCCTTTTGGTCTCGATACTTCCAATTCTGTTCCCGGAGAGTTTATCTGACCTGGATTCCGTGTGTCCTGAGCTCTTATCTGTACCAGTGTACATGCTGGTACAGTTAGAACTGAAAAGCAGGACTGGGGTCATGATAGCAGGGGGTAAGGAAGCCTCATGGAACTAGAGGAATATTGTGTGTTTCATTGGTGCTATACTGCGCCCTGGTTGACTCAACCCTTCTTTGTGACCCTGCTGTCCTACTGTCTATAGATGGGTTTTGAGTCTCTGCTCTGAAGCCCTCGTTCTCAACAATACGTGTTTTGTTTTGTTTCTTCTGGTTTAATGTGTTTAATAGAGTATTTCCTCACCTCCATCTCACCTTTACCATTACTACATCCAGTTTACATCTTATGAAGGAATACATTTTAGATCAATGAAATCCAACCATTTATTACCATTTTGTGTATAGGAACAGAGGTAGTATGAAAGATTAGACTTCCTTCTTGGGGAATTTCCAGCTTGGTTTGCACTATCATCCCTAGGTGTGTACGAGCTAACCAAAGCATCATTCCCTTTATTCTTTGTCCCTATAGACCTCTTTGACCTCTTTCAGTGCTGTCAGACATAAACTTCTGAGAGCTCTGCTGGAGAACCTCATGGAGAACCCAATTGAATGATTCACCACTCCGAGGGCTCACTGGGCTCAGTTGGGAGCTCTTTTACCCCAGAGACTCTCATTGAATTAGTGAGAGTGGGACCTGGGCGTTGAGATTTGTAAATCTCCCAGATGATTTTCAGGCACAGTTGGAATGAATTGAGCACTATGGCTCCAGCTAGTCCCATCCCCATCTATTGTTGAAGTTTCCTCCCCCAAAGCTTCTAAGTGGCTGTCTAGGTGTTTCTTTAATTCCAGGAGAAACAAAGGCCAACTAACTGAGGTCACAGAATATTAAGAAAAAGGAGTAGTTCTTGAAATTGTGCCTTTGTTATTTACAGAGGAGATTAAGACCTTAAAGTTAATTTTAGCCCTTTCACTAATAGATGATTTTCTGTTTTGATTTTCGTTGTTGTTGATACCATGGAGTATATGGAATGAAAGTTGTGCTGAAATCATGGAAACATTTTGGGAGGGAAAGTAAAATGTATTTGATACAATTATAAGGGACACATATCCCAATAGGACTCCGGTAGGATTGGAGGGGTAAGAACTGTTTGTTTATTTTCAGATTCACACAGTTGTACAGGTTCCCACCAGGCAGCAGCATAGACTACATTTGGAATAGCAGGTTACCAAGAAATCTGAAAATGAAAATGCTAGTGGATAATATATGGAAATACAAGACTCTGCCTTAAATTGAACCCGTCTGTTAGGAAAGTGTTTGAGCTGCTAACTGAAAGGACGGCACATCAAACCCATCAGACAGTCCACTGGAGGCAGTCAACTGGCCATCTGCTTCAGAAGATTCACAGTCTCAGAAACCCTATACAGTATAAGGTAACTACCAGTGTAATCAATCAGTGGCAGTAGATTTGTGTTTGTTTGTTTGTTTGTTTGTTTGTTTTCTTCAGGCCAGCTAAGCTCAGGCACCTGGAAATGCACCTGTCTTGCATTTTGTTGAAGTCTTTAGATTTATAAGCAATCTAATTTACTAAACCAACTATGCGGAAAATCATCAACAACTTTAACAGCGGTGTGAGTCTATAAAAGATAGTGCAGCCAGTCATAAGAAGCAGATTTGGTCCTCATTTTCCCCCTCCCTCCCCGCTCCCCCCTCCCCCATGAGTTAGTTAATTGTGCCAGCCTGGCCGATAATCACATGTGGTGCTGGTTGAAAGGCGGAGGGATAAATGGGTGGTGAAGCCTCGCCTTTCTAGTTCTCAGGTCTCTTGTTTTGTGATGGTTGCACCGGGTGCAGCTGCCTTAGCAGTTCCCTGCTTCAGCTTGCAAGATTGACTTCCTACAAGACATCCCCAAGGAGAAGCCGCATGGATCTATCCCGATGCAGCCCTGGATGCTGGAGCAGCCGTGTGGAGACCCCTGCCAGTGCTGAGATGCTTACACGTTCACTGACTCAGCTTTCCTCCTGCAGTTGGCATTATTGCCTCTGTTTTGTGAGGTGGAGGACTTTGTGGACTGGTGTTGGGTATGGGTTAATGTTGGACTTGTGGGCTTGGGCAGCATTGGGTTGGGATGTTTTCGTGATGCACATTTTCTTTGCATAAAACTCTCTCTTATACATGAGTTGCTGTGGATTTGTTTCTCCAAAGTACCCAGACTAATACACCCCATGAGCCCTTGATAGTTTATAAATGGGTATTTTGTCATATCTTGCCCTGTCCGATGTCTCCCTTCACCCACTTTTCGGTTGTCGGGGGTTTAAGTGGAGAGAAAATGTTCTGAGAAACGATGTACAAATGCGCTTTACACAATTGATGTGTGTATGGATTGGGATAACAGTTGTATGAGCCCCTAATAAAATGTTAAAAAAAAAAAGAAGCAGATTTGTCCCAACATTTTAGGCATATCTGACTCTAGGTAAATTGCATCCACTTTTGAGGGGATTTTTTTCACTTCATTTTCTTCTTGCATCCATGCCAATATTTTCTCTTTTGGGCATTTCCCCCCCTCCATCTTCTACTGCTGTGGGTACATTTCAGCAAATTATAACTAGACTCATTCCCCAACCACAAAGATGCTCCCTATGTTGGAGAATTAGTGCAAGTTGGCCTCAACTGCACGTTAGTTGACGCCCTTGTGTCACTGTGGGAAACTCTCTGATTGGGTATTTAATGTTAAGTTCTATGAGAAACGGAAAATCCACTGAGAAAGCTACAGCAGACATCAAAAATGCTGTTAAATCGCAGTAATGACAGCATCTCACAATAGTTCAATGTGTTCAAGCTGTCCAAAAACAGAATCCCAGGGAGACTGGGATGTGTAGCAGCAAATCAAAATCAAAGTCGAGTGGCATGACCGCGAGGGCCTGAGGGCGAGAGGCCATGGGCCAGGGGATAAAGGGCTATGAAATAGTAAGTGCCAGTTCGGTACCAGTTGTTGTAGTGGGTTCTTTCTACACACTGCCTTGCTTAACTTTGTATTAGAGATGAAATGCTATGGAAGATAGGGTTCACAAGGAGAACCCTAAATCCATTTTGAGCCTCCACATATATTCTGTTTCCAATGAATTCATTCAGCCACAGACTGGCAATGTAAAAAGATTTGCCCTCAGGCAGAGTATGTTAGCTAAAACTCTCCTAGGCAGCCCAGGGAGGGGCAGTGTAGGCCCAAGGAACTTGACTGGGAATGCCCCTACAATGGAGTTCTAGGGCCTGTGGTAATGAGTCAGCCATGACCAAGGTGGTCAGAAGACCCTGACCAATCACATATGCTTTTCTAATCTGTAATACCCTACCCATGATCCCTCTCCCCATTCTGTAGTCCTGCCTGCAACTGGAATGAGTTGGGTTACTGCCACTCATGATTTTTGTGAGTTTCCTGTAGATGTCATGTCCTATTTTAGTAGCCACATGATGTGACTCAATTCTTGTACTTAATGAGTCTCTATAAATTGTATTTGATCTTGTCGTCTCTTTCCCCCCTAAAACATCCTTCTCACAATAATGTGGAAAACAGCAAGTTTTATGCCAAGGTGTTTTCAGCCATCAACAATGGCAGACCAACAAAGTCAATCTTTGTGATTTCCAAGCTTCCTACCAAAAAAATAAAACACACAACTAAATCACAAGCAATAGGCCAACCTCCGGGAAAACATTTTTTTCCCCTCTGAATTCAAAAAGCTCTAAATTCTTTTTGCACCCCTGTATTGCTCCATGGCTGCATTGCCCCATAGGTACCTGACCAATGTGGTCCCACAACAAACCCATACAAATCCCAATTCTACCACTCATATAAGATGTGCAACTTTGTGCAAATTACTTATGCTGCCTAGCCTGTTCCTGATCTGTCAGATAGGAATACTACCTACAATGTTATGAACATTGAATAATTTCATTCATGATGATGCTTAGAAAATTGAACACAAATTATCATTATCACCATTATCACTATTGTCTCCAGCAGCACTGTTCCAGATAGCTGCATTATTCACCCTTTCAAGTAAACACCTTCAGGCAAGCCTTGTTCTTCTTTTATCCCTTCAGGGCCTACCTCATGGGAAGTGATTAGTGATCATTGTCACATAACAGATGTTGAAGCCTGATGAGGTATTTCCAGGAGCTAAAGGGATCTCTGACAGAGTTTTACTGCCCATCACCAACTCCATTTTAAAAAAAACCTGTAGGTTAGGTGGGTATGTAGTTAGTCAGTGTGGTAGTTACATAATCTGGTGTCAACTAGTGAAGGGGTGGAATCTAGCCTGTCAATCAGGTTGCAGCTTGATGACCTCATTTGGAGCTGAGGAGATAAATAGCTCGCTGGAGGTGGGACACTTACTCACTCCCTGAGAGACATTCATGTTAACAAGATACATGGAGCTATGCTAGAGCCCTGGAGCTGAAGAAGCCATGTGGAGACCCCTGCCAGCACTGAGAGGCTTCCACTGCCACCGGATCTTTCCACTCACTGGCCTGTGATCTTCCTGCATTTGGCGTTATTGCATGTGTTTCATGAGTCTGAAAAAGAATTTATACAGATTGGTATGCGACATATGGGCTAACATCAGACTTATGGGATTGATCTGGACTGGACTAGAATGTTTTCTCACTATTCAAGTACTCTTGTATATAAAACTCTTTCTTATACATATATGAGTGTCTATGAATTTTTTTCTCTAGTCTACCCAGACTAACAGGTAGATATAATAGATACTATTGAGTCAATTCCAAAACTTATGCACATGAGAACAAAACACTAGTTGGTTCTGTATCATCCTCACAATCACTGGTGTATGGCTGTGGCTATTGTACCAATCCACCTCACCAAAGACCTCCTTACCACCAAAAGACCTTTACTTCATTAAACATACTATCTTCCTCCAGGAACAGATTTCTAGGGATGGCATGTCCAAAACAAGTGAGTCAGATCATGTATTGTCGTGATCTATAGGGTTTTCACTGGTTAATTTTCAGAAACAGATCATCAGACCTTTAATCGGAAACTGTCTTAGTAGAAGTTCTTTTGAAAATTGGATGACTCTGCTGGTATCTGACATACTGATATAGCTCCCTGACCCACAACAACACACAGCTACCACAGTACAATTGATAGATGAGTAATGGACTGTTATATTCCAGGCACTGTTCTTAGTATATATATAATTCCAAGATGTTTCCTTTAGCAGCCCTAAAAATATGGATATTAATATTATATATTGTTTATTTTTGAGGAACAAAGAGAACAAGCAACTATTATGGATTGAGCTGTGTGCCTTAAAAAGATATAGAGAAGTCCTAACTGCTGTGCCTGTGACTTTTAGGGAGAGTGAGGAATTTAATTTGCATTTTTAATCAGCTAATGATGTCATTCATGTGCAGGATGAGCCCTAATCTTTTCTGAGTGGTGACTTATAAAAGGAAAAATCCAGAGATGCACACAGGGAGAAGGCGCTATGTGTGTTAGTCTGGGTAGACTAGAGAAAAAAAATCCATGGACACACATATGTGTATAAGAAAGAGATTTATATACAAGAGCAATTGAACATTGAGAAAACATCCCAACCCAGTCCAGTCCAAGGTCATAAGTCTGATATTAGCCCATATGTCCGACAGCAATCTATAAAGTCCTCTTCAGACTCACGAAACACAGGCAATGACACTGAATGTAGAAGATTACAGGCCAGTGGGTAGAACGTCTTTGGTGGTAGAAGCATCTCAGCGCTGGCAGGGGTCTGCACATGGCCATTCAAGTTCCCAGGGCTGCGTCAGGGTAGGTCCATGTGGCATCTCCTCAGGGATGTCTCACAGGAAGTCAGCCTTGTCAGTAGAGAGTCTCCACGGAAATGAATGGGAGATAGTATCTCCTGCCTCCAAGAAGTAAGTACCAGATTTCCCAGGAGAAGGCCATGCCCACACAGAAGTCTCATTGGCTATCTCAAATTGACAGCCTAGACTCCACCCCTACACTCAATCCTGAAACTGACACCAGATTAGGTGACTAACACAGACCACCCCTTTTGATCTTCTACATTCAGCATCATTGCCTGTGTTTCATGAGTCTGAAGAGGACTTTATAGAATGGGCTAATATCGGACTTATGACCTTGGACTGGACTGAGTTGGGATGTTTTCTCAATGTTCAGTTGCTCTTGTATATAAATCTCTTTCTTATACACATATGTGTCTCCATGGATTTGTTCCTCTAGTCTCCCCAGATTCACACACTATATGAAGAAGACACAAGCAACAAGGACATGCCAAGGACCCAGAAACGACGTGGAAAGCATAGGGCAGTTCTTCTCTCAGAGCCCTCAGCAAGAGTCAGCATGGCCAGACTCTTATCCTCCAGAACTATGCTACAATGAATCTCTATAGTCTTTTAGGCCTCCTACTTTGTGGCAGTTGTGTGTGAACAGAACAGGGGGATATACGGCACAGTTTAAACCTGAGAAAGGTGTACATCTGCATTGCATTCTCTCATCATATTTATTCAATCCATATGTTGAGCAAATCAGCAGAGAAGTTGGGTTTGATGAAGAAGGATTGGACATCAGGATCGGAGGAAGGCCTCTCAACCACCTGCAATATGCAGGTAACAAAACCTTGCTTACTGAAAGTGAGGAGAACTTGAAGAAGCACTTTCTGATGAAGATCAAGGATCGCAGTCTTCAGTGTGGGTTACAACTCAATGTTACAAAAACCAAACTCCTCACAATTAAGATAGGGATTGGTCACTTTGACCATTTCACTGAATACTTAAGTGAGCCCGCTCAGAAAGAGGAGGAGAGCGCATCCTGTGACCATCAATCAAGAAAGCATTGCTCCCAGTGGAGAACACGTGACATCTCTATGTGAAGTGGTGGAGGCACCAGAGGCTCCAGAGGAGGTAACATTGTGATAAACAAGGAAGAATTTGAAGTTGTCGAAAATTTATTCTTGCTTGTATCCACAATCAATGCTCATGGAAGCAGTAGTTAGGAGCTCAAAGGATGCAGTGAATTTGGCGAATCAGCTACAAAATACGTCTTTAAAGTGTTGAAAAGCAAGGGTGTTACTTTGAACACTGAGGTGTGTTTGACCCAAGCCATGGGATTTTCACTTGCCTCATACTGTGAAAGCTAGACACTGAATAAGGGAGACTCACGAATAAACTGATGCATTTGAACTATGGCGCTGGCAAAAAGTATTCAAAGTACCATGGACTGCCGGACAAACAGATCTGTCTTGGAAGTACAGCCAGAATATTCCTTAGAGGCAAGGATGGTGAGAATTTATCTCATGTACTTAAGACATGCTATCGGAAGATACCAGAGAAGTACATCACTCTTGGTAAAGTAGAGGGGCAGTGAAAAAGAGGATGCCCTGGATGAAATAGATTTACACAGTGGCTGTAACAATGGGTTCAAACACAGCAGTGATTGTGAGGATGGTACAGGCCTGTGCGCTGTTTGGTTCTACTGTGCATAGGGTCACTATGAATTGGAATGGACTGGATGACACCTGAAAGAATACAACAACACTTTGTGGCATTTCATTACAAAAACAACAACAAACTTACTGCCATCATGTTAATACCAACTCATAGTGGCTCTAGGGGAAAGGGTAGAACTGCCCCTGTGAGTTTCCAAGACTGTATGGGAATAGATAGCTCTATCTTTCGCCTATGGAGTGTCTTGTGATTTTGAACCACCAACCTTGCAGTTAACAGCGCAACATGTAACCACTACACCACCAGGGTTCCAACAGTACAAGGAGACTAAAGCCAACTGGCTGATGAAGTGGCTGACATGGGGGCCATGTCTGACCTTTTCTGGCTACATACAGAAGAATATAACTCCACACCAGTGTATGGATGATTGATTCCTAAAAGCCAGGGGTCAGATATGCCTCCAGCCTCCATCCTTCTTACCCTGTTCTGAGACCAACTGTCCTTCTCTGTTAGGTTTCATGATTCATTTCAATGGCCACACAAAACTTACAGTCAATGCTCAAGATTATGGGGATTTTGTTCACATGTCACTTCTTGATAGATAGACACTACCAGAGGCATGTCTCTCTCTGGTCCTCAGTTTCTTAGCCACATGGTCTCTTGGTTTCAGATTTGTTCCGTGGGGGGCCTGGAAACTGACCACTTTGCCTCATGTCTTGGTGCTTACGCCTTTGGAGCCTCTGGTGGCTCCACCACTTCTAGCAGAGATTTCATGTGTTCTCCACTGGTACTTCTTCTTTCCTGATGGTCACAGGATGACCACAAGTGACCAATCCCTCACTTTTACCATTTCACTGGATATTTAAGTCGGAGTTACAAAGAACTAGGTAGAAAAGTCATATCATCAATTTGACATGACTATATTTGTCTAATCTAGCAAGTGTCAGAGTTTGAGACAAGGGAGTGTTGGGTCCGTCTGTACCCTCCCTTCCCCCACCTCCTTTCTTATAACTTTATTTTCAGTTTAACAAATCAGAAGAGGAGGTTACGAAAAAGAAAAGTCTTTCATGAGGTAAAGACATTGGAAGCAATTTCTAGGGCAGCAGCTGGTGATTTAGCTCATTCTGCAGCTTACCAGGTTCAAGACCTTTTACATGAATTTCTAACTAGTCTTCCTCCTCTTTTGTCAGAACCCCCACATCCACTTCTTTCTACTACTGCAGCCTCACTGAGTCCAGATGCTACAAGATGGGCTTCACCGTTTCCCAGCCTCACTTGCAGGCTGCACCGTGAGAACTTGTCTCGGTAGCATGAGAACCAGAGTCTGTGCTCTCAACAACTGCCCCCTACTACTTTTCTTTATAAGCAATCCCACTGAGGGCTGGGCCCATTGCTGTCTAATAAGAAGGCAAGGTAGTAAAGAGCAATCACAAAGCCACACTCATCACCCTACAAGCACTTTCAAAGAACTAAAGACTTCTTTGAAAAATCATCTTCCAGAAAACCTTCTCTTACCCTCAGTCCTCAAGGTTCCCTCCTTCTCTCTTTTTGTCCCATGACATTCACACCGTAGGTTCCACTCCACCTAGTGCGAATGGCAGAATGTGGCTTTGTTTCATTTCACCAACTAGAGAGCAAACAGTCCTTTGGTGGCACTAATAGCTAGGAACTGAAACCCAAAGCCTCCTCAGAAGATAAGCCTGGTGACTGGCTTCCAAGAGGTCAGAGCCTTGAAGATCCTATAGTCCATCCCCTCTACCCCTGCCTCCTACACACATGGGGTTACCATGTATTGCAATGGGCTCAACTGTAACTAACTAACGACACAAACAACTAGAAAGCAAAAGCATGGAAATCAGAGCATATAACATCTTGTCATCTCCCTCTAAGGCCAGCAGGTCATGAGCCTGATTGCCAACTGAAAGGTTTGTGGTTCTAACCCTCCAGCAGTTCCATAGGAGCAAAATCTATCCCTGCTCTTACAAATATGTAAGCCTCGATAACTCCATGAGGTAGTTCTACTCTATGACACACAGGGTTTCTATGAGACAGAATGGACTCGTCAGCACACAACGTGTACAACAGAGGGCTGGGCCCATGGGATGTCATAAATTGACAGAAGGAATAGACTCACAATGCAATATTAAAATGAGTTCAGAAGGTATTACTGGAAGGGTTAGCTAGGACAGGATAGTCCTCACAATCCTGCTCCTTCTCAAAGAAGTGGGCCTTTGAGGATCACGGTGACTGTGGTCCAAATCCAAATGTGACTTCAAAGATGTTGTCTTTCTTCGAATCTTAATTCTTTAGTGCTACCGTAATAGAAATGCCACAGGCAGGTGGATTAAAGGACAGAAATCTATTTTCTCACATTTCGAGAGATTAGATTAGATTGGAGACTGGATGTACAGTGATTCCTTCTGTAATAAGACTGGCATCTGCTGGTGGTCCTTAGTGTTCCTTGGCATGAGTCGTCCCTCTGTAAAGGTGTCTGTAGTTTAAACCTAATCATTTGGGGTTATAAAAAGAGCAGGAAGGGTATACAAAGGGGAGAAGTCAATATGAGGATTTAGGCAGAGATCAAACTGATGTGTCTACAAACCAGGAAATGCCATAGATTTCCACCAGCCACCCAAATGGAGAGAGGCCTAGAACGCATTGTCCCTCAGAACCTGACAATAACCTGGTTTCAGCTTCCTAATTTCCAGCTTCCTAAACTCTGATAGATATAAGTTCCTGTTGTTTTGAGCCACCAACATTGTGGGAATGTGTTACAGAAATCCTAGAGAAGTAATACAGGGTGATACTACTATTCAGGGAAAACAGAACGGCCTCTAGAGAGATATTACGGCAGTTGCTCAAAATACATAAAGAAGCAGGTAGGAGAGGACTTTGGAAAGTTTATAGAAAAATGGAATTAAAAGATAATGGATGTTTTTCATGAACTTTGGAAACTCCCTCATGTATATCAATTCACAGGCATCTAGAGCTGTCTGTATAAGGTCCTCCTCCCCTTTTAGATAGGTTCATTAGGGCCTAATTTCCAGGAAGAAATCCCCCAAACACAGCACTAGAATACTCATTGTTGTCTAGTTCCTCAACATCTGAGTCAATGATTACTAACAACCACACTAAGTTGTCTCACATAAGCTTTCAAGCAATCATAAAGCAAGGGTCATGTCTGCCTTGTTCAGACTATATGACGGAGGCTTGGAAAAAAGTTTGGCACTTCACAGTAGAAAGAATAAATGTTCGCATTTGAAAATGAGAAAAAAAGTGATCGCTTCAATGTTAGTTAACTGACTCACTTAGAAACATTATATTTATGTCCTATAGTCACTATAGTAACAGTGTACCACAAACTGGGTAACTTAAGCCAAGAATAATTTATTCCCTCAGAGTTCTGAGGACTAGAAGTGTAAATCATAGCATTGGCAGGACTATGCTCTTTCTGAAGGCTCTAGAGTAGATCCTTCTTTGCCTCTTCAAAATTATGTTGGTTTTAAGCAATTGTTAGCATTCCTTGCCTTGTGAAAACATCATTCTAATTTCTGCCCTCATCTTTGTGTCTGTGTTTTCTGCTTAAAAGGAGAGTGATCATTGGATTTAGAACCCACACTCGTCCATCTCAATCCTTAACTATTTGCATCTGCAAAGACTCCATTTCTAAGTCCCACTGAGATCGAGTGAATGTGAATTTTGAAGGGTTCTGCCCAGCTCAGAAGGAACCCTAATAGAATAGTGTATTAAGCCTTGGCTAATAACTGCAAAGTTTAAATCCATGAGCCACCCCTTAGAAGCAAGATAAGGCTCCCTGCTCCCATAAAGACTGACAGTCTCAGAAATCGTCAAGAGCAGTTCTAATCAGATGGTGCCCATATATCAGAAAGAACTGTGTCTGAGATCTTAAAGCCTTGTCTTAAAACAAGCAGCCCTCTAAATTAAGTGTCAGCTAAGTTCACAGGAGAGAAGCACACCAGTCTGTGTGATCCACTAGCTCACTGCCATAGTCGAAGCCAACTCACAGACACCCAATAGGACAGGGTAGAACTTCCTTTGTTAGTTTCCAAGACGGTAACTCTTTACAAGAGTAGAAAGTTCCATCTTTCTCCCGATGTGATTGTAAATAATAAAATCCAAGACTGGACCTTAAATTCTGAACATCTGGTTTGCAAGAAGCTGTCGATGAGTAAAGTCCAAAATCCATTGACAGTGTGCCCATGTAGATTAAGCTTCTGGAGAATCCCTCCTGGTCATTTACCAGGGATATGAATAGCCTTGCTATCAGACAGAGTACATTGGAAAGTGGATTAATGATGGTGTAATTAGGTTAAAATTTAACATCATATCATTTATTCTCCCATTTGACCCATTTTAAGTTTGTTCTATTTTTCATTACTTTCTGCTTCTTTGACGTTGAGGTTATTCTGTGTTTTATTTTGCTATTGCTGTTTAGGAGAGAGGACTGTATGCTTCGGTTTATATGAAATCCAGGATAGGTAAATCTGTAGAGACAGTAACAGGATTAATAGTTTCTTAGGGTTTTGGCAAGGGAAGTTGGCTAATAAAAAGGATTACAAAAATGAAGAAAATGTGCTAAAATTGTTTGTGATGATTTCAAAATTCTTTTTAATATATTTAAATTATTGAACTGTATGCATGTAAATGATATGTCTATAAATTTAGTTTTTTTGCTTGTGTATCTTTTTGTTCTTATAAAAGAGTCATTCTAGTCTGTCCCATAGGGTCTCTATGAGGCTTGATGGCAGTGGGTATCCAACCCAGAAGTGATTTAGTGATGGACAATCTACTTTGGAAATCAGCCATTATATTCCAGATCACAGTAGTCCAATATCCAAAAAGTCAGAAGGATGTCACAGGACGAGGTAGCAATTTGTTCATTTGTGTATAGGGCTAACATGAGAAGGGAAACAGATTTCCCATCATCCTCCAATTAGTATAGAGCCCCGACATATCCATGGCAAAGCTAGAACTAGGTCTTGACATTCTAATTTCTCACCTATTTCTACTGTACTAGACTTACTTTTAAAAATGCAATCATTATAGTCACTATATTACATTTAAAACTTTGTAAGTACTCAGTGTTTTTCATGTTGCATTCCATTTATCTTTAAAAACATCCCGTGAGTTTGGGGTCATTGATGCCAATTACAGAATAAGAAATGCAGTTTTAAAAAGTAAAAAGCAGCTTAAGTTTACAAATTAAACAATAGAAGTGGCTTTATACACAATTTTGTTTGACCTAGTACTGCTCTCCCACAGGTGTCCTAATGTTCTTAGAAGAGGAACATTCTTACATAGTATTGTTTAGTCCTCTATCTTGCAGAATGGAAAGGGGACCGAATATTCAGGGAAGATTAAGATAAAAGACCAAGAAGATCAGCTGCCATCAAGCCACTCCAATTCATGGTGAACTCGCAGAGAAGACGCGTCCTTCACAGGGCTTTCAATGGCTTGTTTTCCAGAAACAATCACAAGGGTCTGACTGCCAATGAGCCTTTAGTGAATTCAAACTATCAATCTTTTGGTTAAAGAGAATGTTAACTCTTTGCACCAGCTAGGGAGTCCTGTATGAGAATAAGACAGTGAGAAGAAATATTTCAAAAATTATCTCCAGGAAAGCAAGAGGAAATCTTACCCTTCTCATTTTAAAACTCATCATTGGTTCAAGGCCCGGACCCACATGTTTAACATTACAGTCCTGTAAATTCTCTCACTGTGATAGTTAGGGGTTTTTGTGCCAATATAGCATCTGTGAAAATATGGGTGGAGTTTAGTCTGTCAGTTAGGTCACAGCTTGAGGACCTCTGCCAGTGCAACTGAGATAAATTACTCTCTGGAAGCTGGCCTCTCTCTCCCTGGTCAGATCAGCACACTGCCTAATCTAGCTGGCCTGCCTCACCATATGTGCTGTGCTACCTGTGGGCCATGCAGTGCTCTGCGCCACTGGCTGAGCCAACTACAGATTGCATCACCATACCATGCTGCTTCAGGCCGGACATTTCACCACTTTACCATGTCTGCTGCCTGTGGGCTGACTATGTTGATCATGCCACCACTCCAGACTCCACACCTCCAGCCAGCCACCTTGCATCACTACACCTTGAGGCTCCACTGTGATCTGTTTCACCATGCTGCACTACTGGCCTCTGCTACACCTCAACATCTCATCTTCCTATTGTCTGCTTACTTGTCCTTGGGCTAGTGACCATGGGAGTTGGAAGGACATTCGGTATATTAACTGACCCACAAAAATGAGTTGGGTTGAGTTTTCTGTACTGCTGTGTGGACTAATGTGCTGTTATAATCATTTTTGATACATAAACTTATCATTTTATATATGTATAATCATAAGTGTCCTGGTGTAGCTTCTCTAGAGAATATTGCCTAATACAAATGGTACGTGTTAGGCTAGTTTGATTACAGAAACAAATTCAGAGACACATATATATGGGTGAGAAAGAGTTTTATATCAAAAAGTCCCTCTTCAGACTCACAGAGCCACATGCAATGATGCAGAATGCCTGAAGATCACAGTCTTGTGGGTGCAAAGTCTTGTGGATCCCATGGTGGTGGACACATCTCCAGGGATCTGGCAGGTCTCAGAGTGGTTCACCAGCAGGAAGGTGAAGGCAGAGGGGTGGGAGTGGGGAGA
>NW_022103968.1:70757887-70759077 GCF_000313985.2 Echinops telfairi
GTTGGTCAGTTCAAGAGCTTTACTTCAACACAACCACAGCTTGCCACCACATTTGGACAGGGTTTAAACCCCTCCAGCACCATGGTCAGGTGATCAGAGCTCAACAATTCCTTTACTTTTTATCCTCTCTCTTCTATCTTTTCTGCCACAGTCTCAGCGGGCTGCTTTTTTCCTCCATTTTCCCCCCCTCTCTTTCCTTTCACATGCCACTGCTAGCCTCCAAGTCAATCCCTGACACCTAGGGCAACTCCATCCACCCTATACCCAGCTGGGTGAGCTCCTACCTACCTTCTGAGGCCTTACACATGGCTGGGAAAATATTGCCCACCTTCCAACACACACACCAAAGGGCTGGGGGAACTCCCACCTACCCACCATTGCCCTCTAAGAAGCTGGGGGAACTCACATCCTCTTTTTGTAGTGCTCCACTCAGCTGGAAGAACCTCTGCCTTCAATGGCCCTACACGTGGCTGAGGGACCATCCTCCCACCTGCCACAGTGCCTCCCACACTAAGGCAACTCCACCAGCCCTCTCCAGTGCTTCATGCTGCTGCCTGAACCTCTACCTAGATTCCATGGCGATCTTGCCAAATAGGGCAGTTCCACCTGCCATCCACGATGCTCTACACCAAAGCAAGCACACCCACTCACTTGCCCTCCGCAGCACTCCTGTTTCAGCAGGCACCCCCACACTCCCTTCAAGATGCTTCAAGCCACTGTAGGCCACACCACCATGGTTCCCTGTAAGATCATCCAGGGAAACACCATCCTTGATGGCCCACCTTCCAACTTGCCCTACAAAAAACAAAATATTGGTTGGCTAGGAAAAGAGTCAAACAACAGGAGGATAAAAGGTAGCCTGACTCACCCCCGCCCACCCCCAGTGCAGTTAGGTGCAGGAAGTTAAAAGAAGCATTCCTATGAGTCTCCCAAAGAGAGAGCCTTTTGTCATGGAAAAATGGCACTGGGTTTCTCTAAAAAGATATACAAACAACAAGTAGCCCCAACAGCCTCAATGCAAAAACAGGAGAAATAAAAGGCAATGTCAAAAGAAGTTCTGAATCTAATGACATGCCTAGAAGTAGCAGATGTTGATCTGAAACAGAAAGAAATCTTCAGGATGCTACTTGGAGTCATACAGGATATGAGGGAAGCAATAGAGAAAAAGGATGAAATGATAGAGAGATAAA
>NW_022103968.1:70759543-70761279 GCF_000313985.2 Echinops telfairi
CAGGCAAGCCTAACCAAAGAAAGGAACAAATTTCAAAAGCAAGGATGAGGGATGAAACAGGGGAAATTGCAATGGACCTTAATGAAATGAAAAGGATAATTACACAGTACTATGAAAGCCTGTATTCAAATAAATTAAACAACTTGGAAGAGATGGACAAATACTTGGAAAAAGAATCCCTCTCTGGACTATCCCAGATGGACGTCAAAAATCTCAACAGACCCATAGCAATCAAAGAAATAGACAAGGTTATCAAGGGATTACCAACCAAAAAATCCCCTGGGCTAAATGGCTTCTCATGGGAATTCTACCAAGTATTCAGAGAAGAACTGACATCAAGCCTACACAAACTCTACCAGAACATAGAAAAAGACAGCAAACTCCTGAACTTTTTCTATGAGGCCAGTAGAGCGATGATACCTGAAGTAGTCAAGGATTCCACAAGAATTGAGAACTACAGACCAATATCCCCAGTGAATATTGATGCAAAAATCCTTAACAAAATACTGGCCAATAGAATACAAAAGTATGTAAAACAAATAATTTCCCATGACTAACTGGGATTCATACCAAGGATGCAGGGATGGTTCAATAGATGAAGACCATTAGTATTATTCACCATATTGACAGATTAATGATAAATAAACACATCATAATATCGATAGATGCAGAAAAAGCAGTTGACAACATTCAACACCCATTCCTATTTAAGACACTCAAGAAGATAGGTATGGAAGGAAAATTCCTCAATATAATACAAGCTTTATATGAAAAACCAACAGCCAACGTAGTAGTCAATGGAGAAAAGATGAAAACAATCCCACTGAAAAAGGGGACCAAAGACGCCCATTGTTCCCACTCTTATTTAACATTGTACTGGAGGTCCTAGCTAACAACATAAGGCAAAACAAACACATCAAAGGTATTCGTGTGGGGAAGGAAGAGGTGAATTTATCATTATTCACAAATGATATGATTTTATACAGGGAAAATCCCAAAAGCTTCACAAGAGGAGTACTGGAAGCAATAGAGGAATATGGCAGAGTGGCAGGATACAAGATTAATAAATAGAAGTCTATCAGACTGCTGTACACATTGGACAAGACCAAGGAAGAGGGGACCAAAAGGTAATACCCTTCACAATAGCCAAGCACAAATTGAAATATCTAGGGATATACCTGATTAAAAATCCAAAAGATTTGTATGAGGAAAACTACAGAACACTATTACAAGAAGCCAAGAGTGACCTCAACAAATGGAAGAATATCTCATGCTCACGGATCAGAAGACTCAATATAGTAAAGATGTCAGTACTTCCCAAGGCACTATATAAGTTCAGTGCTATCCTGATACAAATACCATCATCATTCTTCAAAGAATTGGAAAAAACTGATTACCAACTTCATATGGAGAGGGAAGAAGTCCAGAATTAGCAGAGATCTCCTCAAGACAAAGGACAAAGTGGGAGGGCTTTCTCCACCTGACTTTAGCAACTACTATACAGCCACAGTGGTCAAAAAAGCATGGTATTGGTATAATGACAGATAGTCAGATGAATGGAAAAGAACTGAAAGCCCAGAAATAAAATCATCAGCATATAGACAACTGATCTTTGCTAAGGGGCCCCAAAATATCAAATGGGACACAGATACCCTCTTCAACAAGTGGTGCTGGAAAAAATGGATATCTACCTGCTGAAAAAGGAAGCAAGACCCTACCTCATTCCATACATAAGA
>NW_022103968.1:70761379-70762813 GCF_000313985.2 Echinops telfairi
AACCCTGCATATCAATGGACTGAACTCTGCATTAAAAGGCAGAGGCTTTCAGACTGGCTTAGAAAACACAACTTGTCGATCTGGAGAAAAATATACAAAGGATATGGCTATTTAAAAAAGGCAGGGGTTGCAATCCTAATCTTGGACAAAACTAATTTCAAGATGCAAGCCATAACAAGAGATAAGAAGGGGCACTATACAATAATGCTCAAGGGAACAGTAGACCAAGAACCAGTGAGCATACTAAATATATACATGCTCAATGAGAGACCCATGAAATAGGTCAACCAAACGCCTGAAAAGATTAAAAAAAGAAATCACAGGGTCAACAATTATAGTACTTGGCTTTAATACTCCACTCTCTGAGAAAGATAGCTCACAGGGAAAGAAGCTTAACAAGGAGGATACAGAACTAAACATTAAAATTAGATTACTTGACCTGATAGATATTGTCAGGGCTCTCCACCCAAATGTAAAATATGCACATTCTTGTCAATCCCACCCGGAACATACTCAAAGATAGACCATATGCTGGGACACAAGTCAAATCTGTGTAAATTCAAACACATAGAGATCATACAGACTTTTCTGTCCAACCACTATTCAATAAGGCTGGAAATCAACAAAAGGACGATTGAGAAAACAAGTGAAAACAATGGAAGATGAATAACTCTCTATTGCAAAAGGAGTGCGTATTGGCCCAGGTTAGACATGAAATTAGGAAGTTTCTAAAAACCAATGAGAATGAGAGTAGGACATACAAAAACCTTTGGGATACAGCAAAGGCAGTTATCCGAGGAAGTGTGAGAGCAATACATGCACACATGAAAGAGGAAGAGAGACTTATGATTGATATGCTGACACAAAACTTACAGCAATTAGAGCAGAGTCAACAGGACAATCATGACAGCATAAGAAAAGAAATAATAAAAATCAGGACTGAGATTTATGAGAAGGAAAACTATGGAAAAATTAATGCAGCTAAAAGTTGGTTCTTTGAAAGGATTAACAAAATTGACAGACCGCAGGCAAGCCTAACCAAAGAAAGGAACAAATTTCAAAAGCAAGGATGAGGGATGAAACAGGGGAAATTGCAATGGACCTTAATGAAATGAAAAGGATAATTACACAGTACTATGAAAGCCTGTATTCAAATAAATTAAACAACTTGGAAGAGATGGACAAATACTTGGAAAAAGAATCCCTCTCTGGACTATCCCAGATGGACGTCAAAAATCTCAACAGACCCATAGCAATCAAAGAAATAGACAAGGTTATCAAGGGATTACCAACCAAAAAATCCCCTGGGCTAAATGGCTTCTCATGGGAATTCTACCAAGTATTCAGAGAAGAACTGACATCAAGCCTACACAAACTCTACCAGAACATAGAAAAAGACAGCAAACTCCTGAACTTTTTCTATGAGGCCAGTAG
>NW_022103968.1:70764274-70765689 GCF_000313985.2 Echinops telfairi
GATTGACAAGTGGGTTAAACTGAAGATAAAACACCTGTGTATATCGAAATAATTCACTAAGAGAGTAATAAGAGAGCCCACAGACTGGGAAAACATCTTTAGTAATCACACATCAGACAAAGGGCTTATCACTAAAATCTACACTATTCTGCTAGCTTACAATAAGAAAAAAAATCTACCATATATGCTCATGTATAAGCCGAGTTTCTCAGCACATTTTTATTGCCATTTTTATGGTAAAATTAGCTGCCTCGGCTGATATTCGGGTCATCTTATACTCAAGTATATGTGGTAATTAGCTGCCTCGGCTGATATTCGGATCATATTATACTCGAGTATATGTGGTAATTGTCAACTGAGGAGGTGGGCAAAGGACCTGAACAGAAGTTTCACAAGGGCAGAAATCTGAATGGCCAAAAATCGCATGAGAAAATGTTCCTGATTATTAGTCATAAGAGAAATGCAAATTAAAACAGCTATGTGATACCAACTAACACCCTCAAAGACAGCCCAATTCAAAAAATCAGAAAGTAACAAGTGTTCAGGGGCTGTGGTGAAATAGGAACTCTTGTCCACTGCTGGTAGACCTGTAGTTATGTACAGCCATTATGGAAATCGATTTGGCGATATCTAAAACAGATGGAAATTGAGCTACTGTACAACCCAGCAATCCTCTTACTGGGCATACACCGAGAAGAAGCAAGAAATAAACCATGGCCAGACATCTGTGCTCCAATATTCATTGTGGCATAGTTTACAACTGCAAAGAGTTGGAAACAGCCCCAATTTCTATCAATAGATGAACAGATTTTAGAAATGTGGTACATACATACAATGGAGTATCATGCATCCCTAAAATGCAGTGATGAAAGCATGAAGCACATTGCCACATGGGAAGAACTGGAAGAAATTATGCTAAGTGAAGTAACAGGGCACTAACCCAAGCAAGGGGAGGGTATTGCTTGTATCTCCACAGGAAAGGGACAAAGGGACCAGACTTCAACCCAGTGTGCCAAGACATGAAGGCAACTTACTGGCATGAAGCAAGGAACCAATAGAGATGTCTACAGGGCCTGTCCCAATCCCAACTACATGGATCCCCACCACACTCCATCCCCCCAAAAATGGACTTCAGAGCACAGCACTGGTACTATAGCTCAGGGAGAGAGGCACATCTGATCAGAGCACACGGGAGCAAATGAAGAGGGAAGGAGAGAGTGAAACACATCCTGGGCCTACCAAGCTCCAAGGACGATACTCCTGCTCAGAGCAGCCAATGCACAGAAAGGACCAGAGGGCTGGCCCCACCACAAGACAGGATGTCCTTCACTGGCCCATAGCACTATGGGGGACAACACTGGAAACACAGTACATGAATTGTGTCCAATCTGACCCCACCATACAAGGTCAAGACA